>NC_056729.1:50787041-51087041 GCF_019279795.1 Protopterus annectens
TGTGTTATACTTGTGTGTTGAGCATTACTCATGAACTGATTTCTTCCTTCCCGTGCACAAACTTGCATTCCATAATTATCATTACTAATACATGTCTCACCATTTACATAATATTCCTTGTCACTGGTTTGTGTATGTGTGCTGACATTTCTTTTTGATAGGATTATGTTAATCCATTGCATGTCATACATAGGCATTGTATACCTGACAACCTATCTGTCTAGCCTCTGACATGGCATATGTCTTTGACAAATGGATCACATTTTGCCTACGTTGGGCTGTGGACACATTTGTTTATTAGACAGACAAAATCTGGTTTTACTACAGTAGTGCTGTTTGACACTGTGCTTGGTTGTTTGCCCTTTCACATGCAGGGTTGGAGGTTCTAATCTGTCCTCCCCTTGTCTTCTCCTGCATTTTCTTGGCTGGATTTGCTCATCTGTACTGTGGCTTGGATTCAATACCTACTGTGTACTGCAATCCCCATTTATTTTTCTACAACACAAACACGTACCGTCTATCATAGAAATTCTGGTTTGACTGTCACACAATCTGCACCATCTCAGTACTGAGTTGTGTATAGGTACCTATGTAGTTCTGCATTGCACCATGGCTGGTATACATCCCTACCAGTTTGTCCGTTTTCCTTCACCCACGTTGTATAGTCTGAATGTGTGCTGTCTGTGTACCTTACCTCTGCTTTATGTTTATTTCCAACCTTTGTCTGGCATGCATTTTATATATTTGGTATATGTTTATACCTGCTGTTTTGCCCCTTCTTCCTCTTTCACTGTTTTTTACATTCCTTCTATTCTCAAAAAAAAAAAATTATGTCCCTCTGACTTTCCCTTCAGACCTTCCTATTGTTGTGTGTCCCTGTTTTTTTTACCCTCACCTCACATCTGCTTTTCTATCACCCTATTTCCTTGAGTGTGTGCATTACTTGTGTTTCCCAGACATGTCCTGCACCCATTTTTAGCTACCGCTAGCCATGTCAAAGTGGCCATGATTGCCCTTTGTGTTAATTAATTTTTTTTATTAGAAATTTTGCAGATTCTGTCAGATTGCACAAATTGTGATGTGTATTTATATGCATCCATCTACAAATTAAGATGATATCCATAATTGTTTGTGGGTATTTATCACTTTCTAGAGAGATTGATACACATTTTCATTCCTTTAGTAATTTTCAATAACTAGCATTGAGCTTATAAAATTTCTGTATATGTACATTGGTAATGCATGTATGTATCTCAGTTTATGAACAATTTTTCTTGACATACACATTTGGCATGATTGTGTAGACATTACTAGTTAAATTTGATTTGCACTGAGTTATTCTCTGTACACTGTGACATATTTGCATATTACTTGGTTATCCGCAACTTTTGTATGGAACTCAGATGGGCATGATCTTTAGATATAAACATTGTTTTTAGTGTTTTGATCTAGTATTTTAATATATAAGAATGTGATCTTCATTCTGAGAGCTCATTCTTTCTCATTATGCATATTCAGCAATGTCCTGCCATTTTGACTTTGGACATGGCTGAAAATGGTCGGGCAGCAGCCTAGTTAAAATAAATAAATAAACAAATAAATATGACAGAAGACCGAGAGGTATTGCTCCTGTTAACATTGCATTACTTCACATTTTCATGTATTTTCTCAGCTGAAGAGTTCTCTCTCTCATTTACTACATAGATATCTGCAGGCAGAAATGTTTTTTCTTGTATGTAGATAACTACACTTCTTTATACGACCACTTAATGCCACTGTTTCATTGATAAACTCAAAGACCTACTAAAAGACCAAAAGAAAAAAATGAGATATTATTATGGTCATAAAACCTCACTATTTTTACACGTACTTAGCTTGGTAATTATTTTTGTTAATTTGGTAATTATTTTTTTCCATGCTTGGTAATTATTTTGTGATTAAGGTAATATAATATAATACAATGATCTTTTTTCATTTCAGATGCACGACCCATAAGCAGCAGTGGTAGCAGCTCTCCATCACATAAAATCTCTGATCAGAAAATAATTACAAACCTCAACATTTACAGTCCAATTAAAAAAAATCTAAGGGTCAACCTCTCTACAGAAAATTTCCCACATCATACCACTGCATAAAGGAGGTGATTTCATAGAATTAAACAACTACCGACCCATAGCTATCTTATCACCCCTATCAAAAAATACTCAGAAGAGTCATACACACACAACTAATGAACTCCTTTCACAGAATAACCTCTTATCCAAATATCAACATGGATTTAGACCATTCCATAGCACTACCACTGCTCTCATGTTCTTTACCAACACAATCAATAATCACAGAAATATGGGCCAACTAGTCTCAGCCATTTTTCTAGACCTGTCCAAAGCTTTCGATATGGTCAACCATAATACACTCCTCAAAACTCTATCCAACCTAAATATGAGCATCTCCTCCATCTCATGGTTTAAAAACTACCTATCAGGGTGACAACAAGCAGTATTATGGCAAAATCAACTATCCCCTCTGCTACCAACATCCTTAGGGGTACCTCGGGGCTCTATACTCTGCCCATTACTCTTCTCTCTATTTACTAACCAACTTTCAACTGCCACATCCAGTGCCTCAGTCATACAATATGCAGATGACACCATTCTAATATGTGCCACCCACACACTATATGACCTTCACACACTAACCCAAGAATGCTTCTCCCTTACAGAGACTTGGTTCAGCAATTCCCAATTTATCTTAAATCCAAATAAAACAAAACTCATCTTTGGACCAGGCAAATCCCCTCCATCTGATAACTTCACCATATCCTCCTTAAATAATACCATGATCACCCCTACCTCCCATACCAAACTTTTAGGGGTAGAAATAAACAATAACCTCAGATTTGATATTCATATAGCCCAGCCTATTAAAAAAACACACAAAAAACTTGGACTATTTTATCGGAACAAATCATATCTCACTAAGCAAACTAAGATTACCATAGCTAGGACTCATTTACTGTCCACCCTTCTCTATGCTACCCCAGTACTGACCAACCGTCACAAGACCGACCTAAACAAACTAGAATCTTGTTACAACAAAATTGCTAGATTTGCTACTGAAACCCCTTACAGGACCCACCACTGTGTAGCACTCAAACAGCTAAACTGGTTAGAACTACTTCAGCTACTAAAACTCAGCCATTTAATACCGGCACATAAGTTATTCTACTACCCAACTAAAATCCCAGCACTCCAAAAGCTAGTTACACTGTATTCTACAACAAGAACCCTAAGATCAACAACCCAAAACTGCCTACAAGTCAGCAAACATAATAATGAGCTCTCTTTGGCTATTCTTTCTCAAAAGCATGGAATAACCTATCCTGCCACCTTACCTCCATTTCCTCCACCATACAATTTAAAAAACTCCTCAAGGCTCACTTTATGAACATCTGGCTATGCTCCTGTAACCCCCCCAAGGTAAACAATAAATCTACAATGTATCCTCACCTCACCTCATAAATATACCCTCAACTTAAAAACACTCATACTCACACTCACCTGGCCCAATATCACTGCTTCACCATCAATAACTCAGTATAAAAATCTTGAACAGCATTTTTGGTTTACAACTATGTAGAACTAGATAGTAAACTGAATGTCCTTAGAGCCAGGGGCTTTATTACATCTACTACCTAACAGGCAATCTAGCCTCTCTGTTTTATACTACCTATTTTATATACTCCTGCACTATTCCATTGTACTCCATTTCTACTTTCAGAGTGACTGCATAAGCTACATGAAAGCATGTACTCTTGTTGTTCATTTTTTCCATGTACTATTGCATTTCTACTTCATTTTTTCTATATTCTATGCTATGTACTATTGCATTTCATATTGATTTTATTTTAAGTAATAATTGAATTGCAGTGCTTTGTATGTATTCTCATGTGATTTGTGATTTTATGTAAACATTATGTATTAATTGGAGCTTTTTTCCCCAGGCCTCCACTGAAAAAGGACATGTATCCAGTCGGACTTTCCCGGTAAACAAATGTAAAATAAAAATAAAATAAGCATGTAATAGTAAAAGTTTTAATCAGGTTCAAGTAAGGCAGATAATTTCTCCAAAAAAAGTCACTTGTATGAGAATAAAAATGCCGTCTATTCAGACCCAAAAAGACATTCAATTCAGAAGTTACTGGATACAAAAGTCTGTTCAGACCCCATGAAGAAAATAAAGCATATATTACTTCAGTAATCTTCTTGTAAGACTTATTATTTAACGAGTACTTTATTGAGACAAACCAAGGTAAGCGCTTTCGCTGTAAAGCTTTTTCAAACCATGAATTCCATATACACATAAAAGCCAATATATATACACCCACATCTAAATTGAATCAAGAATTAATTGGTTCAATTAAGCATTGCAATGTGTTCAAGCCTTTAAAGAAATACATCTTATATAAAACAAAATGTTAAAATACACTAAAAATACTTATCAGTGATCAGTTGTAAAAGTGACATATATTAAAATACATTAAAAATGCTTCTCAATGGTCAGTTATAAAAGTTACTTATATAACTGTATAAAATAGATAAATACATGAATATGTATGCTTGAAAAAAAAAATGTATACAGTTATATAAGTAACTTTTATAACTGACCATTGAGAAGCATTTTTAGTGTATTTACTGAAGTAATATATGCTTTATTTTCTTCATGGGGTCTGAACAGACTTTTGTATCCAGTAACTTCTGAATTGAATGTCTTTTTGGGTCTGAATAGACGGCATTTTTATTCTCATACAAGTGACTTTTTTTGGAGAAATTATCTGCCTTACTTGAACCTGACTAAAACTTTTACTATTACATGCTTGGAATCCTTTTATCACAGTACAGGTTCGAGTTTTTGCTAGCGGTGGTGATTTCTACTTGTTGATTTAAAAATAAAATAAATAAATATAACTACAAAAGAATACTGACAGTTTCTAGTGACATCTCTGGTAAAAAAGTATTCCCTCAGATGATAAGAAAACTGTCAGCTTCCGTCTTAGGAAGAGAATACCAAACAAAACAGGAAAGGAGCTTCTTATTCAGAGAATTAAGGCATGTCAAAATGTACAGTCCCCCCCCAAAAAAAGGCTACTCTCTAGGAATTAACTACATATGTTGTGACTCTAAGACACAACAACCCAACATGATTCATTGTAGAGTTTTGTTAGTGTCATGGAAGCTTGTAGAAGTGCCATTAAATTATATGGACCTTAAACTTCTGGAATAAGAAGTGCAATCCTGTTTATTTATTATTAGATACACCCAAACTAGTAAATAAAATAGAAGACAAAGAAAACAGTAAAATGTTCCATTCCTTTTGCTTTTAACAAAAAGTCCCAAAAACTGTCAAATAAACTAGAACAAGAAAACAGTGTCACAGTCTGATAACACAGAGTGTACCTCAGAACTTGGAAGGTAAAGACATATCATCTCTGTTTGCTATATGGATAACTACAACACTAAATTTGCCAGAAGGACTTTTACATATAATTAGAACTTGTTTTAATAAATGCATGGAATTAAGCACCACTATAAATGTCACAAAGTGTTATAAAATAGGACAATTTATTAAACGTATTGGAGAAATAAAAAGACAAGCTGGCCATTAATAACAGCACGTAAAATAACTACTCTGTTCTGTTAAACTACATATTCATCTAAATTTTGGAGTTAAAACATTTTAAAACTTAGAGCAAACATTTTCATACCTAGTAGCTTACAAAATCCTGCATAAAACTGACAGAACTAGAGCTTTCCAATGGGGAAAGGGAGTTGTCCATTATGGGGCAGAGCCATGCATATCCAATTGGGCTGCAGCAGTAACAGCATGGATGGGAGGGAGCGGGACAAGTGAGGGGTCAAGGATACACAATTTGCATGGCACTTCAGTCACAAGGCAGGAAATAATGAAAATTGGTCTGCCTATCAAGGGCAAACGGGTAAAGTATTACAAAATAAATAATAAATAAAAGCGTAAACTTTGTTTTAGTAGAGAGATAAGATCAATGTAACACTGGTAGGCATAGGGAGGATGTTCAAGTGTAATAATGCAGGTGAATTTACTTAGGTCAAGATGACAAAGGATATATATGTGTGTGTGTGTGTGTGTGTGTGTGTGTGTGTGTGTGTGTGTGTGTGTGTGTGTGTGTGTGTGTGTGTGTGTGTGTGTGTGTGTGTGTGTGTGTGTCTTAGCACTAACTGGAGTGCTTGGGCAAGCGGGCACATGGGGTTTCAAGACACTTTGGCCATGCTTTGATAAAGCTGCATTATTTCTTTAAGTTTCTACAAAAGACACAGTTGTTGCAGCCAAAACTAGCATCCTTGAGTTTGCCTCATATTTTTCCCTGTCTATCAGCAGATTTGTTTGCTGGTAGGCAAACATTTGAAACAAAGAGAATGCGTTTATTTCTGTGAAGAGGAACAGAGGAAAAGTGCCCTGTTGCTGTGTTTTTGTGGGCTATGCAGGTTCATGAGCAAAATCCCCATTATAAAGGATCCCCCATGGTGATAAGATAACACGTTAACTGACATTTCTACTGTTAACCATCAGTGTTGCTTATGCATTAGAATACCTCACTTGTGAGTTATTTTTATTGGCAAAATCAGGAGGAGGTTTAAGCAACATGTGTATAAGTTTCAGCAAGACATCAATATAAATAATGCTTATAATGCATTGGTCTTCATTTTAGGAAAAAGTCTTTGCTTGATGTCTATAAATTTCCTGGGTGAACGATGTTTTAAACATTACATATTTTTTAAAATCCCATCCAGTGCTGGTTACTCATTTATATACGTTATGTATAATTTTATACATCTTGTGATTCTATGTGGAGTTTGCATTCCTTAGCTTGTTTTATATGTCTTAGTATCTCAGTAGTAATTGGTTATTGATCATATTCAATAAGCATTTTTGTAAAAGCCAGAGCATTTAACTGATTAAAATGAGTAGCTTACTATGGTGAAACAGCTTATTAGCTTATTTTTGGGAAAATAAATGCGCTATTGTTCACTCAGAATCATGAAAAGACAAGTTTCCATGAAGACTATATTAATATTTTTCACAAAGCTTATGTTATAGTTTGTTTTATTGACTATGGGCCGGATTCATGAAGGCTTGCATGGAGTCTAAGAGTAGAGTAAGACTCCATGCAGCCAACATGTCCGCTGAGCAATCCAGGAACAGCCAATAGGGGTGTGCAAGAGAGCTCCTAAAACGACTCTTACACAGACAGGGCTAGGATATGCAAATTACCTCAATTGCAGGCGAAAGCTATGCAAATGAGGTAAATTTGCGATCCAGGAAACCCGAACCTGTCCGAGTAAGAGTAGTGTTATTTGCAGAAATGTACTCCGTTGACAACTGAGTACCATTCTGCAAATAGCAAAATGGAGCCATGACAGTCCCAAAACAAGGATGGATCCAGTTGAGGAAGCATGCCAATGGCCAAAAATACAGCCATTGGCAATGTTCACCAATGCAAAATAAAAATAAATAATTTTTTTTTTATCCTGATCTCCGAAGTTTAAGTGTAGCATGGTGCCGTGTAAACGTGCTGCGCTCTAAAAACCAGAAAACCAATAATTAAAATCCACAAATATGGATTTTATTGTAATTCCAAATGTACAATGCAAGGGAATGGCAGGCTGAAGACAACATGGCTACCGAGTAGAGGTTGCTAAGGGGGGAAGCTCAGTCTAAGAGATGTAACCAAACATTAGTAGGCAATCCTATGCAAATGAGGGTAAGGATAGTGAATCCCAAGTTTACATAGCAAATGAGCACAGTCAGTGGAGTGTTGGAGTAGGATAAGGGGAGTATCAGAGTAGAAGATAGGTGACATCATGAGGGGGGTATGTATGAAAGAAGTGAAGCTCATTGGAGCAGAGTGGCATGTGTTTGCTGTCAGTTACTCATCAATGGAAGAGGTGTGTCAACAGGTACCCAAGCTAAAGGCAAGAAATTGAAGGTGTATGCCATGGATAACATTAAAGTTTCTTGTTGAAGTGCTTGCAACGTGTTTGCACGCGGGTGCACGCCTGTATATCCGAGTAAGACTGTGCGCGCACGTGTGCACCTGTGTGCATGCGTTTAAGCCGGAGTAAGCATGTCTAAGGTTGTTGAAATGTGTATAAGCGCGTATGCGTCTGTGTGCATGTGTTTTAGCAAGAATAAACAAGTTTTAGTCCGTGTAAGCATGTGTGCGCGCGTGTGAGCTGGTGTGCACGTGTTTGCACTTGTGTGCACAGCGCTGCCCCCCTGAGGAAACAGAAAGGGAAAAGGAAGCATCACAAATAGTAGGAAGTTAACCAGGGAGTACTAGCAGAGCTAGCAGGTGAAAACAATCAGAATCAGGCAATTACACAGGCAGTACACTAGCCCAGCCCAGCCCAGCCCAGCACTTAAAACTCTGCAAACATCATTCCATTATGTTTCTCTCAGAGACACTGCAACACTGCAGTAAGCTAATAGAAGTGAAAACTGAAAAAGCTTTACTGAGACAAAGAAATGTTAGGGGCTGCAATTGCTGTTATAAGGCGACATATGATACATGCTGAGCGTGGTGACAATGCAAATGCTGCTGGACAACCCACAATGAGGAGATGGAGAAGAGTGTACAGGCCCAGGGTAACCTATCAGGGGCTACATGAGCTGGAGATAGTGGAGTGCTATAGAGTGGACAGAGACCTCTTGCAGCAAATTGTTGAGCTGTGCAGGCCACGCCTCACACACAGAACCAACAGAAGGGAACCCATCCCAGTGGAAACCAAGGTATGTGTTGGCCTAAGAATATTAGCAACAGGTACCTTCCAGAGACCAACTGGTGATATGATGGGGATATCACAGGCATCAGCATCCAGGGTACTGCACCAGTTCCTGGATGCCATGTCAGCACATGTCGGTAATGATGTATATTTCCCCAATTCCTGTGAGGTATTGGCCAGCAATATGCATCTCTTCCAGCAAATAGTGGAATACCCTGAGGTAGTGGGTGCAATAGACTGCACGCACATACGCATCAAAGCACCAGCCGGTGAGTGGGGTAGGGTCTAATTTAACCGCAAGGGCTTCCCCTCCATCAACTGCCAGGTTGTGTGTGATGCCCAGGGCATAATACTGAATATGTGTGTGCTGGCTGCCCTGGAAGCTACCATGATTCCCATATCTGGCATCTGACACATGTCTTCCCTTTTTTGGGAATGTGCTCTATCATGTAGTAGCCTCCTCCTTTCGTTCTATAGCTTATTTATGGCCGGGTCCACCAGACAGGTCCCCTGCCTTTGGAGGAGTGATTCTCATTTTTATTTGGGATAGCATGATCCATGCATTCCAGTAGGTGTCCATAGAATGCATTTGTAAAGGATTCAGCGGTCTGAGCCATATTTAACACTGTCCCAGGGTCTTTGAAGGATACCACCTCGGTTTTGAGAAGTGTGACGTTTGCTTTTGAGAAGTCCTTCACCGAGATTACCTAGGATGGGGGTGGGGACGGGATATGGGTGTCCAGTGAGATAAATGTATGGTCTGACCTTACCAATGAGGGGTATACCTCTGGTGTGGAACATAGAGTCCTCATGTTGGTGATGATCATGTCCAATATGTTTTCCCCTCTTGAATGTGTGTGGCCAATTGTGCCATAGCATTTGAGTTTATAAACTCTAGCAACCATTGGGCGAGGGTGTTGGGGCTTGAGTAGTATTCCCAGTCAATGTTTGGGTAGTTGAAGTCACCCAATATAATGGTGTTTGGAGAGACCTTCATATTCTCCAGTGTTCCCAGGAAAGCCGAGTGGGGTTCCTGAGTTTGGGCGGGTGGTCTGTAGCAGGCTACAAACTGAAAGGCAGTTTTGCCCACTGTTAGTTGCACATGTATGGTCTCCGATGCTTCGTGCAGTGCTACTAACCTGGAGGTGTGTGTATCTGTGATGTATATGGATACTCCCCCTATTTTTGTTGGTCAGTCCGAGTCTTGTGGACGAAAAGCATGAACCAGGTGTCTGTTACTGCTCAGATATTGACATTCTCCATACTGAGGAGAGTCTTGAGTGCGTGCATTTTGAGGTTTAGACATCTGGTGTTGAGCAGCATTACCCTTAGTTTCTTTTAACTTGTATTGTCTATGGAGGTGGGTTTGTCTTTTGAGCCTTGCCTAAAAAAGGCACTATGGGGGTGGCAAGAGCCTTAGCCAGTATTCGAATGTCCAGGGGTGACAGGTGCAAGCCGTCCATAGTGAAGCTACGTGGCATGTCGAGCATGTCATCCCAGGCTGAAGATCCCCTTTGAATGACACCAATATGTTAGCCAACTGTTAAAATTGATCAGTTTGTCTGTATACTGTGCCATCATTCTTGGTGAGGGTAAGATGCTACACAAGGTCAGGGTCATACTGGCCTGGGCTACATGATCAGGGAGCTCCTCTATGTCTTTTGTCATGTAGTCCAGGGAGGAATGTCTGTGGTCATTCACACCAGCATGGACAATGATGGAGCCATATTTGTACTTGCTTTGGAGTGACCTGAGTGCATGTGTTATGTGGCGGATCCTGGCACCCGACAGACAGCTCAAGGTGACCTTCTCCTTGTTCAGCCTGGTGAGTGGGACGTTAGTGTGTCTGAAAATAGAGTCACCTATTACAAGTGTATTAGGTGTGTTGTTTAGCCCTAAGGGCAGTGACTGTGTGGCACAGTGACTTTGTGAACTATGTGATATGTGGGTATTGTTGTGGGGTAGCAGTTGTTTGGGTGTCTGCTTTGGAGGTCTCTGCTGCTTAGGCAGATTTTATTTATAGCCTCCGAGTATGTTTTTGTGTGGTAATGTATTTTGTTTGCTGTTGCTATAGGTCTATGTGAGACTGGATTTGTGGTGTGTGTGGTTATCTTCACCACCTGATAGACTGTGCCAGTCATGGGTCGAGAGAGCTCAGCCTCCAGTTTGTCTATATAGTTGCATCTCTCACATATATCTGAGTTTGTTGGGAGGAGGAGAGGGTTGTCTGCGTACATAAGGCAGTTGTAACATTGCCTCAAAATTCCCATATTCACCAGCTGGACTGGAGAGTACACACGAAACCAACCTTTGGACATGCCAGGATATTATGATGAAATACTCTGTTGATTGATCAAAAAGGATCAGTAGGGTGTTAAGTGTGTAAAAGAGTATAACAGGGATTTAGTGCTCAGGTTTGTCGGTGTTTTGGAAAGATTATCTGCGAAGGAGTCCAGACAGAACCATGGCACTTCCTTCATCTATGTCATAAATAGCAATGTACACTCATATATGTCCTGAGTCAGGGCCAACTGTACCTGACTGACAATGCCGACATCCTGTCAGACAGGCCTATACATACATACCCACCTCCCACTGACAAAAGGCCCTATCATCATACCAGGAGATATCACATGTAGAATGGGTAAACAGCTCCTTCCAAAGCCGAAAACATGGCATCAATTGGATTGCATTGTTTCCCTATATGTGTCATAAGTGAACTACAGAACAAACAGACCCTGCACCTGAACAGTCTGTTGAGCCTCACCCTCTCTACAGGATCTGAAACTGTTGAATGTGTTACAGCAACATATGGCACACCCCACAAGTGTTGGTGCACAACAGACCATGGGAGCTATAGTCCTGTAAGCCTATGATGTCTGATCTGCAAGGCCATTGAGTCCATCATGATTGAATTCATAAACAGAGCTATTGGAAGCCGACAAGCACACAACCCTACCAACTTTGGTATGTTCATGGGCAGATCATGGTTCCCAAACCTGCTAGACTGTTTGCAAGGCAACCACCCAGGACATACATCACTGAAAGGAGCTACACACATCCCACATAGACTTTGAATAGCCCTTTATCAACATCCCAGACAGATGTCGTATCCACAAAATCAACAATCTGTGCATAAATATGTATTGTCATATGAAGGAATGGCAATTTGTCCACAGATAGATCACACAAGCTAAGAATTGTGGAGTCCTATTCAAGCTGTTAACACCTGCTGACCCACATGGTTCATTCCTGGGATTGCATAAAACAAAGTGCACACACATTACCATGTCCAGTCTGATGATGTCAGCATCCTACAAATACAGCAGGAGAAAAGAAGCCACCCAGTAAAGTATATAGTGCATTGTGTTAATGTGTATTTCCTAGTATCATAACATAGTTAGGTAGGGGTTTGAATCCTGCAATTGCTGAGTGTGTTTGCGTGTGGGGGGGTGTATGTGTGTGGTTTACTTTGAAAGTAGTGCCCTTTTTGGAGACTAGGAAAACACATTAAAAGAGGTAGATTCCTCTTTCGCAAGTCTGATGATGTCAGTATCCCACAAATACAGCAGTGGAAATGAAAACTCCCCGTAAAGCATATAGTGTCGTGTTAATGCGTATCTTTCTAGTCTCATAACGTAGTTAGGTAGGGGTTTGAATCCTGCAATTGCTGAGTGTGTGTGTATGATTTCCTTTGAGAGGAGTGCCCTTTTTGGAGACTGGGAAAACACATTAAAAGAGGTAAATTCCTCTTTGGCAAGTCTGATGATGTCAGTATCCCACGAATACAGCAGTGGAAATGAAATCACCCAGTAAAGCATATAGTGTGTTGTGTTAATGTGTACCTTTCTAGAATCGTAACATAGGTAGGGGTTTGAATCCTGCCATTACTGAGTGTGTGTGTGATTTTCAGGGGGGGTTCTGTGTGTGATTTCCTTTGAGAGGAGTGCCCTTTTTGGAGACTGGGAAAACACATTAAAAGAGGTAAATTCCTCTTTGGCAAGTCTGATGATGTCAGTATCCCACAAATACAGCAGTGGAAATAATCTCACCCAATAAAGCATATAGCACGTTGTGTTAATGCGTACCTCTGTAGAATTGTAACATAGTTAGGTAGGGGTTTGAATCCTGCCATTGCTGTGTGTGTGGGGGCTGTATGTGTGTGATTTCCTTTGAGAGGAGTTCTGTTTTTGGAGACTAGGCAAACACATTAAAAGAGGTACATTCCTCTTTGGCAAGTCTGATAATGGCAGTATCCCACAAATACAGCGGTGGAAATGAAAGCTCCCAGTAAAGCATATAGTGCGTCCTATTAATGCGTATCTCTCTAGTATCATAACATAGTTAGGTAGGGGTTTGAATCCTGCAATTGCTGAGTGTGTGTGTGTGTGTGACACTGTTGGTCAATGTGTTGTGGGTTTTGCTTTTACAACTGTATGACATATCAGTAAAACAACAGTATATGCATTGCACACTTCAGGTATCTGTGTGGCAAATGCATATATGTACATGTGACCTCAATTGGTATCTGTGTGGCAAATACATATATATACATGTGACCTCAATTAGTTCATAGGTGTGAAGCCTGCTTTCTACATGAATACATCTGTTACCATTGGCAGTTTGTGCTGCTGCTTCTCAGACCTTAGGTCACATATGTATGTATGTGACAAGGCCAGCCACTGTAGTGATCTGTGGCCTAGGTCATTTGTGTCACACACACCCATGACAGTTTCTATAGAATAGTGTGAGGGAGGGTTCATGCCTGGGGTATATTTCAGACATGTTCAAACACAACACAGTCTGTCAATAATGGGCATTCATTATATGTGTACAACAACTCCGTGGATATGCATACAGACCCCTTATTGCTTATGTGATACACTGAGGGACATCTGCATACCTTTGGAAATGTGAATACCAAAGGACAGATGACATAACATGTGGCTGTATGTACACATCGGTACCCCTGCTACATGTTGTGGGCTACTACCAATGTGGTACTGTCAGGATACTATGTATAGTAAATGTGGATGACTATGCTATAGTTGGCTTATAGCTTTACAGCATGAGTTGGTCAACAGGTATCTGTCTGTATGATACCCTTGTGGAGGATAAGTGTCTCATTCGGAGAATGCATTTTAGGCCACTGTATGGATTACCAGATGTGGACGGACATATCTCTAGTGTGTTTGCTTGTACCTAGGACAGCTACATGCCAAACAGAAGTGGTCCCAGGAATGGGTGGCGGTCAATACCACTGGTTACTGGTATAGTATAGTACCGGAAGGATTCAAATGTTACTGTGTATCCTACATCTGTGTGTCAGTTGTCAAGACATCATCTAACGTCGATTGCAAAAGAATCACGACCATCAACCACAAGTTAGCAGACACTAACAATAAGGCATCGACCAGGAATGTAGTAAATCACAATTTAATCCAAAGTTGTTCACATAGACTGAGCGCTTTCTCCAGGTCAACTGGCTTCATCAGAGTCAATTTACAAACAACACCCAGCTTTCCTTATATACACCCACAATTAATCAATTAATTAATTAAAAAATAATATAAATCAATAAAATTAAGTTAAGTACAACATATCTAACGATTGGTTAAAATCAGGCTGTTGAGGTTATGTATACTACCAGAATGCAAACCAATGAGCGATATTAACAGTATCACCCACAGCATAGTGCCAAACCATGTCATACACACATGTGTACCCAAGTTGTGACATATGTGTAGTAAAATGCATACTGGCCACCAATAGGAAATATGAAGTGTTAACACTGTGTAATACAGGGCATGTCACCCTTCCCATGTATCCACTATGCATGTACATGCAGACAGTGCACCTCCACCATGTTCACAAATGTACACCTGCAACTCTGTACTGCACACATCACACACATACTGTCCACTCACCAACACATGCTGCCAGTACCACACACATCAGCCAAGTGGCACATGGGCGAACAATACATTTTTGGAATTAACACTGGTGTAAACAATACTACATTGATAATCATAGCTTTAATGCATCATGCCTGCTCAGATATACCTACAAGGATATCATTACACTTTACTGTTGACAACATGCTAACATTGCTACACTGCTATTAGGTCACCGTGTGCATCAGCACCATGTAAGCCTGTTCCTGCATCAATGTCACAGATGACAGGAGGTGGCACAGTTTCATCATATGCACAGGGTGTGTTATTGGTTTGCCAGAGCCAGACAATGACCCATCCAATCGATATGTGTGTGTGTGTGTGTGTGTGTGTGTGTGTGTGTGTGTGTGTGTGTGTGTGTGTGTATGTGGGACAACAGTACAGTATGGGTCAATGTTGATGTAATGTGTGTGTGTATGTTAGCCCTAGGTGTTTGGTTTATGTGTGTGTGCCTGCATGCACACAGTTCCACCTTGTGGCTGCCAAATACAGGAGGTTGTGGGACAGCCACAAACTGTACCTGCCAGGCTGTACAGATCACTGTCTCTGGCCACGGACACAGTACCTGTGCCTGGCAGGGGTGCCACTGACAGTATTGGGTACTAAGCCAGACTGAGTACTATCGTCAGAGGCAGAGGGATGTCGACTGGACCCATGTCCCTGCTGGGACTGGCCAGAGCCATGTGCACATGGTCGTCTAGGACGGTCTATTGACAGCCCAGCACCAACATTGCTGGGGCTGGTACTGCCATTACGGGAGTGGCTGGGACTTGTGTGTCATCCGCGACGACTGCCAGCGGATGATGTTGCTGGCATACGTCCACATCAACGTCTCAGCCATCCTGCACTGTCCTGGCACATGGACATTACATTGCGGAGGACATCTTGTGTCTCCCCCCAATGTCTATCAATGACCTCGGTGTAATTACGGATGGCACCGGCAAGGTCACGGATACTGTCATTGATAGCGGTGTTATGAGCCCTCTGCGCCCTTAGTCCCTGCCTGGTGTACCATTCCATATGTGCCTGTGCCTGCATTACAGCCCGGAACATACCTGAGGTTGTGAGACCTGTGGGGGCACGTCTGCCAGGGGCATTATGACCAGGAGTGCTCCCACGAGAACCTCTGGACATATGCCTATGTGGTACCATTCCAGGTGTCTGGGTATGGCTGCTGTGTGGGGTTGCATGTGCCATAGATACCACACTATCCTGGTCAATGCCTACTGT
This sequence comes from Protopterus annectens, assembly GCF_019279795.1. Taxonomy (NCBI): domain Eukaryota; kingdom Metazoa; phylum Chordata; order Ceratodontiformes; family Protopteridae; genus Protopterus; species Protopterus annectens. The sequence goes on from NC_056729.1 coordinate 50,803,045, forward strand.
ATGCTGTTCCTCAGCTAAGGCCATTGGTGTTGAGGGATGTATCGGCAGTATGAATGTGCACATAGATGAGGTGGAAAGCTGTGTACTGTCAATTGGCGGACCAACGACAAACCCTGTCAAACCTGCCTGTGCCACAACACATGTATCATCATGTCCACTATTTGTGGCAGTGACTTCAGGTTCCCTGTTGCACTCATCCAACAATACCTCAGCACCTGTGAGAGGAAGACAGGAAACACACTTTACAATCTGTACAGGATGTTAGCACACATGCACACATGCACACATGAACACATGCAGACATGAACACATTTTTTATTTTATTTTTATTTTATTTTTATTTTTATTTTACATTTGTTGACCGGGCTAGTCCAGCTGGATATATGTCCATTTTCAGTGGAGGCCCGGGGAGAAAAGCTCCACAAATTACAACAACATAAAAGGTCAAGACAAAGACAATAACAGTATAATTTGGTACATAAGTTTTAACAATTATAGTACAAGCCTAAGATTATATATTTTATATTTCAGTAGGAAAAAGGAAAAATTTATCTAAGAATAGATGAATAAGACTAATACAATTGTATTAGAAATGGTGTAGTACAAATCTTTATAACATATTACAAAATTAGATACACCTAGTAATTTATGATAAGAGATACTAAGGTCTCACAAAAACCTAAGAAAGAAAAACACTAGAGATCAATAGATAGAGTATAGAAGAACAGCAAACAAGGATGGATTTCTAGTGCACATGAACACATGCACACATGCTCACATGAACACATGAACACATGCAAACATGAACACATGCACACATGCACACATGAACACATGAACACATGCACACATGCACACATGAACACATGCACACATGAACACATGCACACATGCACACAAATACACTACTCAGTCAAGTTGACACACACACACACACACACACACACACACACACCAACAGCAATATGGAACATACTCATTAGTGGTTGATGGTGGAGTACAGTATCACAAGCCAAAGAGTCCTATCACACGTGTCAGCATGCAGCATGTGTGTTGCTCAACAGCATGCAGTGCGAGTGTAGAGAGTCCTTGTTGATAACAGTATACATGTCTTTGATGCATGTGTATTGTTCAATGATTGGCCTCACCCTGGAACACAATGTGTACATGGACACAACATTGCTGTGCAAGTCTAAAACACTTTCCAATGTCCTGTGCACCATCACTCATAGGTATACATACCATGGCCGGATGCACACAACTGTCAGGTGTATAGCAATGAATGCTATGTGTAGTACTGTGGTTACTGTAACTGGATGTAGCGTAGTACCATGAGCCATCATCAGGCAGCATCATGTGGTCACTCAAGGCCACTAATGTATGCCACACTGGCAACTATCTTGCTGTACCTGACCTGCACCACTTTGGCTACATTAACCATTTCACAGCCAGTTGTTACATGGGTATATAAGGTGTTCAATAGGGAGTATTGCCTAACATGAATGTGTTGTGTGTTGAAGCATGTTGCACCGTCCCATGATAGGCCTCTATCCCACAGGTATAGTATGTGTGCTGTGTTGATGACATTTGGGATACTGGAGTATGACCTTACAGCAGGTGTCTACATACGCCATGTGTATCATATTAACACTTACTGCATATGACAAAGTGGTGTATGTTATGTGCATGTGTATTGACTCTGCCTATACAATGTCCACTACAGTGTACCACAATTGGTTGGGATGCTCTGTGTATTGCATGTGTTTGAGGCAGCTACTCATGTTACTGGGATGTGCATAGTCCCACAGAGAACATGCAGAGCATGCATTATGTGTAGGTTGTTTTACATGTGTATATGGCCTACAACTCTCCTATGACATGCACATGTTATATGCTATATTCTTGCTATCACACCAGAGGGACCTACAAGGATATGAGACAGTTTGTCAGTGTCAACAACTATGGCATTGCTGCTGTGAGTTTGCAATTTTACAGTAGTACAACAGGTGACAGTCACAGGCATACAGATTATGTTCCAAATTATCAGTATTGCACAACACCAGGCTCCACATCTTCTGAATACACAGTACACATCTGACATATGCATGTTCTAAGAATCGAGCTAACAGTAGTCTACAGATATGCCATGTTACCTGCACGCTCTGAGTTGATGTGCTGGGTGACTCCGGCCTCCATGATGACACATGTCTGTTTTAGTGGTTGGCCAGGAGCCACCACACTGAGGAGCAGCTCTTCCACTCTGGTGAGGGGTGGATGTGTTGCTGCACCACCACCTGTAGCAAGCTGTTGTCTGTGGACATCTGAGGCATGCTGCCGGACATGTCTGATTAAATCACTGCAGTGATGGCGTACCTGCTCATAAGTCCCGTTATGCATGCCTACATCGTTCACCCAATGGATAACGTCCTGCCACAGTGCAGTGCGCCCATGCTGGTCCTGGTTGGTTCTGGAGAACAGCAGGTTGTGATGTTGGATGAGGGCATCTAGGATGACTTCCTCCTCTTCAGGGGAATACACGGGTTTTCTATTGTGAGACATGTCCCTGGAAGACAATAAAACAATAATTGTGAGCAAGTCATGTGGCACACTTAACATTCTAAAGTACAGACATCAATGAAATGCCATATATAGCAACCTATTGGCTGTCAGTAGATACACACTTTTAATACCACATATCACTGCTCAGCCCACAACTGCCTGACAGTGCCAGGCACATACTATATACCAAACCATGTTATGCACAGCAACAAAGTGAAACCAGTATGTAAGACTATACAACAGTACATGGCACACTGTATGTGACACAATGCACCACCTAGCCACAGGAGGTATATATGAAGCTAATGCATACAGACATTTGTCATCCATTGAAATGAATGTAAAGTACAGTTACAGTACTACCAGTACACCACGCTACTTGTTGATAGCAAACCCCTCAGTAACATATGTGCACATTCATCAATATAGGTGGCATACTGCTGTATTACACTATACATGTTGCTAGATATGCACTTATATCCTGTGACACACATACCACCAAGGCCATGTTACAGGCATACTCACACACACATCAGACATACCTACAAGACACAAAGGTATGGCAACCCAGATGAGTTTTACCTGTGTACCATACAGTACTGTGTGTCAGCACTTACAAAACCTCATGCCTGAGGTATGTAATGTGTGAGGACTACAGGTAACAAACAAAACAGTGTTTCCAAGCAGTGTGGATATACATCATACTGTGCTGTTTAGGCCTACAGCTTCAGGTAGTACTACAGTTCATACGGGATTTGTATTCACTAGTGTTAACAATCAATAAGCATACATGTACTGCTTTAGCCTACAATGGCACACTCCAGTCAACACCATGGGACTACATCACACTGTATGCCATACTGCTTTTCCTGCCTAGCAGTTGCATACATATCTTTTGCTGGGATCAGAGCTACAACACTACATACCATGATATAAACAGTTTCCCACTAGGCTATCACACATATACACAACTTTGACACGTTCACCTACACATTCACCATCACACTCAGTCAACCTCACATAGCAAGTAATGCAACAAGTACATGCGTGTGTGTATCGGGTCCTAGGTAGCTTATAGGCTATTAGCCATAGGCCTATGGAAGCCTAGCCATATGGTACCCTGCCCTTCAACACCCATGTAATTTAGGTTCATGTGCCCCTGTCATGCAGAGCCACAGAGGTGATTCCCGGGTTGTGTTTCCTATCTCACATCCAATCATCATGATTATTCATGACAACTGCTAATGAGGACCTTCATTTGCTATTGATAGGTAGTTAGTTCCAGAGTATGGTATGGACGTTATAAGGTTTAGATCAGTGCACTGTGTAGCTTGTATGGATTTTAATCTGTTTATATGGAGCATGTCCAACACCTGTGGGTTTGGCATATCTTTGTATGTTAGGCAGAGGTTGCCTCTGGGTAGGCGGTATGCGACACAGTGTAGCTGTGGTTTTGTAAGACAGTCTGCATAGGGCATCTGTTTGAGTCTGGTAATACTCTTTGTGAGGTATGTGTCTGGCATCTACAGTTGCTGTACATGTCTTCTGAGGTACATACCAACAGGGCCATTGTACTCTATGATGGGTGTTATGACTGATGAGTAGAGTGAAACAATGACCTCTTTTTCCATGGATGACACACCTTTTCTGATGACATGTGGACCGTACACAGTTTACATGACTAGTGTGGCACTGTGATTATCAAAAGGGACACTACTGTCCACCTGTGTCCCGTAGTCTCTTATCACACTTTTGGTGCGGAGTAGACTACCACCTATGTGGTAGTTCATGGGTAAAGGGTTTTTAACAAAAGGGATTGCAATACATTTACAACATTGAGCTTGAGCATACATATGAACATCCATTGGTGTACATATATATATATACATATAGGCACATATACAGTCCACCTTTCATGGTGGGAATACAATTATGCAAAGGTTGAGAGGGATACAGTTATGTAATAATATTGCACAGTCTTGTGCAGAATGCATGGAAGGTATTCTCAGCCCATGTATCTTTAGCAGGACCCCTGTCTGGAAGACTAAAAACCTAACAAATCATACCCACAGCGTTTAAACACCACATGTCATATGCCAGCACTGTATGCTAATTTTGCTTGCCACACACTACAACCTACATACAAATATGCACATAACAACCTGTACCAACATATAAATGTCCACACTTCACAAAAAGTTGCAGTATGTCCCTTGCTCTATGCACATGTTAAGATGCTAATATATCGGACACATAAATATCTGTCCATATGTGTGTGCCATACACACACAAGGTCCACACTGTTGCAAGTCCGTACACTTCACGGATGACCTGTTGGGCCTTGCTATAACATGGACAGTTGTCACGTGTGTGCATACAGTAATAGTACAGGGAGTATATATAGCTGCAAATGCTACATTACTATACTAGCCTGGTACAGCAGTTGTCAATGCTAAGCTACACATTATATGACTATCATGCATGTCTTACTCTGTCACATCCAAGTTTATATAGGTGTTTGCACTACTCCCCCAAACTGCCATTATACACAGTACTGTACAGAACATAGATAACATGATCAGATGTTTGACATATAATGTTGAGCTACATATGTCACAGTTATGTCCCACTGCACACAGCTACACACTAATTTGTCCATGGCAGTAGTTATGCATGGCATCAGTGCATACATACCTACTGCTGCCACATATGCATGTTTCAGAGCATGTACAGTACTATTCACAAACATCTACTACTTGCCGGTAACTACATATCTGTTACATACCTGTTTGTCACTTTCAGGTCCATCTGTGAATGCTTTTATTTATTTTTTTTTATTTATTAAGTAAAGTGTTTTTACTTAAATTTTATTTTTGGTTATTATTTTTTTTTCTTAATTAATATTTTTAGTTAGTAATTAAGTATATATATTTTTTACTTAATTAAATATTTTTTTATTAAGTAATAATTTTTTCTCACTACTCTCCAGGAGTTATATAGTCTCTGACACATGCAATGTAATGATTGCATGTGGGCATAGCTAGTACAGTCTGCTTTTATAGGTATCTGCACATGTGCATGTGATGCCCTCTGCACCAACTGGTGCCCAGCATTTGGTAAATGCATGCAGTCTGCTGTGTGGTAATTGCAGTACTCACTGTCATAGCAACCCAATGCTATAAATTGCTAAGGTATGCAGGCGTAGCCCTTTCAGATTTCCAGAGTGGGGCCCATGCTTGTTTGCTGTGGACAATGTTGTGTAAGTCAGAAGGTTGGTATACTTCTTATATCTGAAGCTAGAGATGCAGACAGTGATGTACATGTTGTACTCAGACCTGACTGTTGCCACTTCCAGTACAGAGCTGTCAGTGTAGAGTTTACCTCATCCCTACAAATACTTACACAGGATATATGTGACTATGTAGTTTCTTTTCTACTCATATAATTAACTGCCATACAAAAGTAGTTATTGAGAAGTATTCTTTTGGCACATGAGCTGTTTGTGAACTGTTATACTGTGAATATTAATGTACTCACTTCTGCAAGGTTTGTGTTTTTTATTGTTGACATTAGCACAGGGTTCTCAGGACAACTGGACAATTCCAGTACTGAGTATGCCTACCTACATCCTTGGTAGACCCTAAACACACAAGTATATTTTAATTGTGGGGGGGGGATGCTGACATACAGAGAGCATTATGTATTATTGTGTGAATGTTATCTTACTGGACTTAAAGGATTGGTGTGTACCTGTTAGTTTATCAAGGCAGGTGGTCTGTCTGCATAGTTCCCAACTGTGAACCTATCCAGATGGTAGCCAGATGTTACACTGTTATTCTTTGTCTGTGCAACCCACGGGTGTTTTCAGCACTGGTACAATGGCATTGTTACAGTCAGTTGCTACCAGTACATGGCTACATCCTTTGGGAATTCTGTTTGTACTCCTACATAAGGGTATGCTTGTGGAAGTCCTACCAAAGCTATTTGCAGAGTGTGTAACAGCAGAATAGCTGATATGCCTGTGTGTTTGTGCCTCTGCCAGGCCTATGAAACACTCAGGTACATCTTTGCATGGAGTCAGGGATAGGTAGTTAAAAGTATGGTACACCTTACACATTATAGAGACAGTAAGTATAGACTTGAGTGAAACAGTGCATATGGATTAGTACACCTTTTATGAAGTACAAGCGGTGTCTACTGTTATTATTGTCAGTATTCATAGGTTCATAGGTTCATAGGTTCATACTAGGCTATCTGCCCGAGGGCATTTACAAGCCTAGCCCATAGTTTTGTGGCTTACGCCACCCCTTTAGTATGGGGAACTATACCCATTATTTTGCTGTGCCTCTGTTGAGCAGTGACACTGAGGTAATCCCTGGGGTATATCTGCGATCTCCCATCCATTGGTCAAGATTTCTCTTGAACAAGGCCAGCGAGGTGCTCTGCCTCACATATACCGGGATTTTATTCCACAGCATAGGGAGTCTTTGGGTGATGAATCTATCCCTCCAGCACGTCCTATTAATAGCCGTGTCGAGGTTTAAGTCTCCGCCTTGTGGCTCTGACGGATCTAGATTTTTTGAGGTGAAGCATATTCATCAAATCTGGGTTTGACATGGCCTTGTATGTTAGGCAAAGGTCACCTCTGAGCAGCGTGCGACTGAATAGAGCTGGAGTTCTTTCAGTCGGGCAGCATAGGACAGATGTTTGAGACCCTTTATCCTTTTGGTGAGGAACTTTGTGGCCTCTCCAGCTGCTGCAAGTGTCGGGTCAGATACATTCCGAATGGGGCATTGTACTCAATCATTGGTCTGATGAGTGATGAGTATAGGAGACTATGACCTCCTTGATCTAGATGAGAATCCCTTCATGATAAGGTGGGCAATGTAGAAGGTCTTCCTAACTACTTTAGCTACATGGGTGTCGAATGACAGACTACTATCAACCTGGGTCCCCAGGTCCCTGATAACTTCTTCTGTACTCAGTGGATTGCCACCTATTTGGTAGCTAGGGGTAACCTTGTTTTTCCCGAAGGGTATGACTATGCATTTCTTGGCATTTAACTTTAGGCCATGGCTCTGGCACCAGTTATCCGTTTCTGTGAGACCCTTCTGAAGGATATCTGTGTCAGATGTGTTTTCTACTATGGCCAGTTTGCAGTCATCTGCAAACTTTGTCAGCCATAACCTTCCTGTGTTTGCTTGTACTTCGGAAAAGTAGATGCCAAACAAGAGTGGGCCCAGGACTGAGCCCTGTGGTACACCACTTGTGACAGGCTTTGAGTCTGACATGGCGCCAGCAACTCTGACCCTGTGGGTTCTGTCACTCAGCCAGTTTGCAACCCATCTTGTGATGTATGGGTTAACATTTAAGCTGATGAGTTTTTCAATGATACCCGAGTGGGGTATTGTATCAAAGGCCTTCGCCAGATCGAGGTAGGCTGTATGGACTGCCTTTCCCTCATCGATGGCTTTGGTGACTGTTTCGAAAAAGTCAACCAAGTTTAGAAGGCATGATCTGCCTTTGACAAAGCCAAACTGGGATGGATCCAAAGTCTGCAAATTCCCTATGTCTTTATTTATGAGGTCCATTATGATCCTCTCCATGGCTTTGCAGATAAGGCTTGTCAAGCTAATGGGCGGTAATTTCCAGGGTCGGTGGAGGCACCGCCTTTGTGAAGTGGGACCACAGTTGCAGTGCGCCACTCCTGGAGTGCGTATCCAGAGGTAAGACTATGATTAAACAGCTGTCCTAGCTGTGGGTTTAATTCCTCGTTGAGTTCGTGGAGCACACAGCCGGGGACACCATCAGGTCCCATGGATGCTGTGTTTTTGCTTTGGAGAGAGCAGTTCTCACTTGGGCGTTGGAGATGTTTGGGGGCTGCAATCGCTTGGTATAGATATCTCTCCTTTTGGGGAGGGGAGAAGTTTGCACTGAACCTGTCAGCCAGTATGTTGGCAATGTCTGTAGGATCAGTAATCTTCACATCATTTTGAACTAGTTCTGAGCATATCTGGGAGTTTCCTCCCAGGTTTCTAACATAGCTAAAGAAGGCCTTATGATTGTCTTTTGAGTCTTTAGCTATTTTTCTCTCAAAATTTGCTTTGGATGATTTTATGAGAGCTCTTAGTTTTTACTTATAGTGATCAAGGGTGTCTTACCTTTTAAGGATTTTGCTCTATCTTGTAGTAGCTTCCTCCTTTTGTTGTAGAGTTTGTTTATGGCTGGGGTCCACCAGAGTGGACGCTTGCCTTGGTACAAAGAGTCTTTGTTTTGCTTGGGATTGCCTTATCCATGCAGTCCTGCAGGTGCTGGTAGAAGGCATTTGTAAGTGATTCAGCGGCTTGAGTACTGTTTTCCGTCGGCTCGGGGCCTTAAAGGAGACCACACTAGTCTTTAGAAGTGTGAAGTCGGCTTCGAAGTTCTTTACTGTGGTCTTTTTATTTCAGGTGGGGTGGGATGAGGACCTCCAGCGAGATTAGTTTGTGATCTGATCTCACCAGTGAGGGGTATACTTCGGTGTTGAACATTGTGCTCCCATGTTCGTGATGATGAGATCAAGTATGTTTTCTCCTCTTGTGGGGATGGTGACTAGTTGTTCCATGGCATTTGAGTTTATGAATTCCTGGAACTTTTGGGCTAGGGTGTTTGGGCTTGAGTAGTGTTCCCAGTCTATATTAGGGTAATTGAAGTCACCTAGTATGATGGTGTTTGGTGATACATTTATCCTCAGTAGTGTTTTCAGGAAGGCCATGTGAGGTTCCTGAGTTTGTGAGGGTGGCCTGTAACATGCTACAATTTGCAGAGCAGTCTTGCCTATGGTTAATTGCACCTGGATGGTCTCCGATGCATCGTGCATTGCCACCAGTCTTGAGGTGTGGGTGTCTTTGATGAATATGGATACCCCCCTCCTTTCTTGGTATTGTCCGGATTTTGGGGCGAACGCATGATAAGAGGTAAAACCTGATAGTGCTGGGGTGCTCTCAGGAGCCTTGAACCAGGTTTCTGTCACTGCACAGACATCAATGTTCTCCATACTGAGAAGGGCCTCGAGTGCGTGCATTTTGAGATTTAGACTTCTGGCATTGAGCAGCATTACCCTTAGTTTTTTTCCTTTTTTGTGTTCTAGGGTGGTAGGTTTAGAATTTGAGCCTTGCCTAAAAAGGCACTATGGGGTGGCAAGAGCCTTTGCCAATATCCGGAATCCCAGGGTGACAGGTGCAAGCCGTCCCTTGAAGCAGCGTGGCTTGTCCAGCATGTCATCCCAGGCAGACAGACATTGGATCCCCTTTGAATGACACCAGAGTTTAAGCCAATTGTTAAAGCTGATCATCTTATCTCTGTATTGTGGCATCATTCTTGGTGAAGGTAGGATACTGCTCAAGGTCAGGGTCATACCTGCCTGGGCTACATAATCAGAGAGCTCCTCAATGTCTCTTTTCATGTAGTCCAAGGAGGTACATCTCAGGTCGTTTACACCAGCGTGGACAATGACTGAGTCATATTTGTACCTGCTGTTGAGAGACCTGAGTGCTTGCGTTATGTGGCGGATTCTAGCGCCCGACAGGCAGCTTACTGTGACCTTCTCCTTACTCAGTCTGGTGAGCGGGACTTCAGTGTGTCTGACTATGGAGTCACCAATGACTAGTGTGTCTGGCATTGTGTTTGGCCTTAAGGGCTGTGACTGTTTGACACTCTGACTGTGAGGTCTATGTGTTGCAGGTGTTGTGTTCTGAGGTGGTGGTTGTTTGGGTGTCTGCTTTGGTGGCCTCTGCTGTTTTGGTAGATTTTTGATCAGAGCCGAGTATGTCTTTGTGTGTTTATGTGTATGATTTGAGGTTGTGATGGTACTATGTGAGACTGGGTCTATAGTGTGTGTGGTAACCTTCTCCTCCTGACTGGTCTTGCCAGTCCTATGTTGAGAGAGCTCAGCCTCCAGTTTGGCCGTATAGTTGCATCTCTCGCATGTATTTGTGTTTTGTGGGAGGAGGAGAGGGTTGTCTGTGTACATGAGGCAATTGTAACATTGCCTCAATATTCCCAGGTTCACCAGCTGAGCAGGAGAGGACACTAGCAACTGATCCCTCGACATGCTAGAAGGACTAGACAAAAAAACTTTAAAAGAGATTCCGGGGGACGTGAGTGACCGAGAAATGGGGGTTTACCTTTTTGGGGTAATACCCCACCTTTCTGACTGACATCAGTACTTTTCAGAGGGATTCAGAGGGACACAGCTAAAATATGTTTTACAATCAGGGACATCCCTGAAATGTAGTCACAGTTAGGAAGTATGGCCTCTGCCCTAATCAGATATGCCAGTGTTTGTCCTGCTATGATACTGTGTGGGGGTTGTAAAGTGCCTCTGTAATATTATTTGCTGCTAGAATGGCTGTTTCTCATATCACACTCATGTAATGCAATTCCACAACAATTGCTGGTAAAGATCCACAGAACCAGCTTTGTGTTATGGCCTTCCTATTTTTCCTTTACATTCACTCATTGTAATGCATGATATATTTATTTCAGCACCAGGTTATTGTATGTCTGCTGTGGCTTAGTTGTACTTCATGCAGTGTAGTGTGTCCAAGGTCTGGGGTTCGAGACTGACAAAGGTGTTTTATTTTGCTGCTCAGCAGAACAAGGGCCCTGCCATGCAGAGTGACTAAAGCACTTTTAAGCAGTTGTAAGCTGGTTTGCGTGGGTTTGCGTGATGCTTAGCGATGCTTAGCTAAGCGCACACAAGCACACACTCGCATAAACCCACTTACTAATGCTTAAAAGTGCTTACTCCCATTAACCCCCACGCTAATTTCTTTGAAAGAAAAGAAAATGGGGAGATAGGAAAGTGGTGAAAAAGGGAGCACAAAGAGGGAAAGACAGTAGGAAAACAAGCTTGGGATGTGCAGGACGGATGTAGGGAAGGTCCATAGCTGCCCATTTCTTTACCAGCAACAGCATATGCAATAAATTTGGAGTGAAATTTGAAACCTTCTACCTCTGGGAGAGGGGTGAGGACAACAAAGTATGTTGTACTGCCAATTATAATTATCAGTTTACATGTCCAACGGACATGTGTGTGAAATGGGCAGCTATGTATGGGGCGTAATTTTTTTGTGGGTACAGATTGCCCTTTTTTTTTTTCAGGTGAGAGTGGAAAGTGAGGTAGAGGAAGTAGGTATATTTGGGGAGGTAGGTTGGGGAGGAAAATAGACAAGACAAACAAGACGCATACAGGGGTGGTGTATGACACATGGGGTGGGTGAACACAATTGACGGGGATGGGTGTTTGGTAATCGCAAGCCCATGAACCCACAGATGGTAACAGTGGAACTGAGAGCCCACCCATGAGTAGTCGCCACTGCATCTTCACAGCCCCGAGGGTGGCTGTGCTGGGGGCTGCGTAGGATGGGCAGGCTCACCCATGAGACGCGCCACTCTCACCTCGAGCTGGCGTAGGGGATCAGCGACTGAACGCTGGATCTCCCTATGCACCACAGCCCGGACCCTTCGAAGGGTGACAGGTGGCCCTTCTCCGCCCACGCTTGCACGGGGGGATGAGCCCCATCCCATGCAGCACTTCCACCTGAAGGTGGCACAGGACCAACGGAGGAGGGGTGCCCGGGCTGGGCACCAGACCTGCTGGTGCCAGGTGCACTCGCCAGCTGAGGAGGGACAGGTGGGTCTGCTGGGACCGGCCTTCCTATACGTTCTGTGATTAGGTGTGTGTAATTACAACATAAACAACAGCATTCCAAGTTAGTTGTAACAGCATGCAATAATATTCCCATTAACCCAACACAACAAGGTTCCAACAGTTGAACAGCAAGCATAACACATGCATATATTGAATGACAGTGGACATTCCAACAACATGCAGGGATGATTGGTGGCAACAGGCCACCATGATTGTGGTGTTTGAACAGGGCACATGCATCAAAGTGAATGCAGATATTTATAGAACAATAGGACATATGTCCCAACAAATGTTTTGAGATTACACATACCCATTGAGGTGTGGAATTGCATTGTTTATGCACATAGAGTAGGGTGTAGAAAGAAATCTCAATTAACATCTTATAAGTACTTTTAGTCTACACTACATTCCTATTGACTGCAGGTGTATATCCCCTAGATGTATTATTACACTTGGCAACATGCATTAGGTTGCGTAATGGGTTTGGCTAGTTCATTATATACCTGAACTATATCTGACATACTAACTGTCTAAGATGCAGATGTTACTGCTACATATTTATCGATTTTATTTATATTTCTTTATCTACATATCTGGATGTGTTCACATGACATTTTCAGTTAAATTTGTACAGAACCCTACATTTCGTGTAGCACACTCACATTTCTGGGAATCTAATTAACAAGCTACTCATGTGCCAGATTTACTTATGCATGCCAGCCAGTAACTGACTGTTGAGGACTGCATATATGCTTCACAGCTACTGGCACTTCCATCAACCACTTTAGATGGGACTGCCCAACTGTGGGTTGCCAGCACTTATTAAAACAGTACTATTTGTATAATGCAAGGGTACAACAACATTTCAAAGTAAGTGACACAGACACACTCCAGGTTTTATACCTTTATTAATTACATTACACACTTTTCCACAGGTTCTCTCCTTTATTTGATATTACAGTGCATATGGAAGACATATTCAAGACATATTATACCTTTATTAATAGGTTAGCACACTCTTTTTCAGGCTCGCTCACTTATTTTATATGACAGTACCTGCAGAGATATTATTCTGGACATATTTTACCTATCTTAATGGGTTACTACACTCTTTTTCTGGCACTCTGACTTATTTGATATAACAGTACATGCAGAGGAATTATTCAGGGCATTTTATGGCTGTATTATTGGGCTACAACACTTTCTTTCAGGCTCTCTCACCTATTTTATATAACAATACATGCAGAATAATTACTAACCTGCCTGGTGGCGCAGCCTTAGCAGCCTATCTGCATAGGCTTGCTGATTCTCAGCACAGACACCTGCAGCTGTGAAGTAAATGAAGGGGTATTGAGACATACCTATCCATTATATAGAATAAATTAGCATGTCTTACATACTGCATTCCATGGCTACCTACTCAGTAGTGGGGCATCTTGTATCCCATGGGCCTCCTGTATCCATTGGTTCAGTAGGTCCTGCTTCCGTCTCTTCAGATCTGCATGGTGGTGAAACCTGCTCACCAGTCCGAGGAACACCTGTGACACTGGTGAGGTCATAAGCTAACCGGTTCCAAGCCTCTGCTTTGTACTCCGTCCCTTGGAACTGGCCCTGCAGGAGTCTTGACTCATGACGGTGGACAAGGAGCCAAACCATGTATTTTCACTCCTCGATGCCCCAACATTGCACTCTAAAGTGTGTACCCTCTCCAGCACCAGCCATTTTAACTGCAGATGGGAGCTACAATCAGTTATGGCGAGTATTCCTGCCTATGAGGCTTAAATATGCCGCATTTCCTGCACTTTTTTGTGATTGGCTGTTTTTGAAAATTCTTGGCTGACTGCAGACCTGCTTAGCAATGGTTATCTACCATTTATAAGTATATGTATGTTAGCAGTGGCTGTTTATCCTAAGCTGTCATGGCATAGTGGTTCAGTGCTTTGATTATGGTGCAAGGTTTCCTGAGGTCGAACCTTGTCATTGCTTTTTATTTTACTACTGTCCAGACAGGCTAGGGGGTGTGGCTGTGTTTAGGCAACTTTGCTCTACGTTGCTCCACGTTGCCCTACAGTGCGCTGGTTGGCGTGGCGCGCACCTCCGCGCAAACTGATTGCGACTGGTAAAGCACTATTTAGCTATGGGCACCTCTATTGCGCTGGGTAAAGTGCTGCTTAACTACGGGCACCTCTATTGTGCTGGGTAAAGCACTGCTTAACCACGGGCACCTCTATTGCACGGGGTAAAGCGCTGCTTAACTACGGGCACCTCTATTGCGCTCGATAAAGCGTTACTTAACTGCGGGCAATTATATGTCTGGATCTTTTATAAATATACATTTTGTTCACTGATATATAGGCCATTTCAATCCTGTTTAGTAAAACTTTAATCATATATGTCGGGTATTTTTCATATACTAATTTAAAACATTAAATAGGAAGGGGAGTGGTGGGACTCGAACCGTGAATGCCTCCTCTTTGTGCAAAGGCTCTACCACTACGCTATTGGCGTGATTTGCATAAACATTCCTTATTATGCTCTTCCATGTCGAGATTGTTAACTGCAGCTAAGCAATGGGCACACCCGCGCACACACGCGGAAATACAGGCAGCTATATCGGGAATTAGAAAAAAAATTTTAAAGTTTTACTTTTTATAACTGTGCTGGGGGTTTACAATGTCAGGGAGTGTGGTGTTGGGTACGTGGACATTTGAGCGGACTCGCTCTTGTGTGTTGACATTTTACAATTTAGACACTTGCAGGGTAATGGACCTTTGGACTGCTCGGCAGTCGGACACGCCCCCTGCTTTCCTGCACGGTCTGTGTTAGACTTGGAGTGGAGTCAGCATGCCCTCATGAATATTCATGGCACGCTGACGTCATACTGTTCAACTGCAGTCTCCGAGTAAGACTTATTTAGTCTTACACGGAGGATTCGTGAATCCGGGGGTATATCTCTTAAAAAGCACTGTGCATCTGCTGAGCAACATTGCTACTCTAGTTTTACAGTTAACATTATCTTTTGTGTTTTCAGTTTAGGCTATACAAAAAAATGTTGTTACCTGTATTGCTATGCAAATTGCTTCAAATTTACTATGGTATTGCTGTTACATGTACTGATTAATGTCCATCCATCCATACACAACCCATTTTTGCACATGGGGGGTGTCAGGGTGACACTTTAACAGTGACAATCATCTAGACCCAAGGTTCATACTGCCAGGGTGGCTAGCCCTGCCCTGGCTATTCTTCCATACCATACCCTCACACCTATGACCAATTTAGTGTCCAATCCACCTTCTTCATGTCTTTAGAATGTGGGAGGAAACTGCAGCACCCAGCAGAAACCCACACAAAGTCATGTAAGATACCCCTGCCGAGAATCAAACCAAAGAACCTCTTGCTATGAGGTGACAACACTATCCACTGTGCCACTGTGCTGCTTCTACATGTACTGATTAATGGACTAATTAATATAATTTGTTTTATTTACTGCAAAAAAGTCATGACATGTAGGGAAATATTCATGAAACCCAATCTGTGGCCCATTTATGAGTCTTGTTGTATTGTGAAGTAACAGTTATTATTTAATCAAAATTAAATTCACAACAGCTAGCTGAGTAAAGAGGCAGACTGCTCCTGTAGCTCACCCTTGGAATGAGCTGCTTTCAGCATTATATGTATTGTGAGTTCTGGGTTCAGGTACCATATGGACTGCAAGTTGCTTTTTCCATGGTTCAGTTTGTAATTAAATGGTTTGCAGGGTGTGCATGAATAGAGTTGAGGGTTCAATACCCCCTAAGTATGAATGATTATTGAAAGGAGGCAAAATATGAAATGAAGGTTCAGTATGGCAGATTGAAGGTAATTACTGAGCAAAGAGACACAGTTTTAGGCTGCTTTTCTCACTACTTTCTGAAAGTAGGTGTACCAGAACTAGGTCCAAACTGAGGAGGCACACTTAGGCTTTGCTACATGTGAGTCAGATGGATAACTATTTCTACTGATACTGAGATATATCCTGCCATCTATCCTTGAAGGTCATCCACCATATAAATCAGCTGCTGGGGTAATAGGAGTGCTTAACATTCAAGTCCACTCAGTGGCTCATAGGTTGGAGAGACACAAACAGAAAACTTTAACCGATCAGTTAAATAGGGGCTGGTTGTCAAGAGTCACATATTGGTAGTGGTTATGAGTCATGCCCATGGCTCAGGGGACACACAGTCAGTGGCCAAACATGTAGCATACTTGCACTGGTTTAGAAGACACTGTGGGGCTACCACAGGGCTCAACTGTCATTTTGTTATTACAGTGACGCTGAGCAAGAATGATTCTGGAGGGTGAAGACTAACAGTGGGGAGCAGGTAAATAATAAAACGGGGAAGAAAGCAGTCTAAAAAAACAGAAGAAAAGAGGCACATAATAATAATATGGAGAGAATATTATAGCATTGTGTAGTAAGAACTTTTCTACCTTTTCACTCCTAGAATGTCCCAAGCACAAGAGTACTGCACCAGATGGAATATACTGAAGGGCTAAGCCAACTCCTTGTTGAATGAGATGACTAGGAAACAAGAATAAGGAAAAAAAGAAAAATGATAGCTCAGGAAACACAACATTTGCTATTTAATGTTTTCATAGATTTCATTTTTAATACCTCTTTGTATTTTGAGCTGGAATTCTTCTTTTTTTCATTGGTGTGGACATTTTTCCAGGCTTGATTCACCTCCATGAGCTCCTGTTATGTTGTGCACAGGGAGGAAGATGATCCAGGAGAAGGAACAAGCAGAAAGCACATGGCAAAGAGGGGTCACAGAGAGACCAAAGCACCCACTGAGCATCACAAGAGCAGTCACACTAAGATGAAGAATCAAGGTTGTTGTGAAGATGAAGGCACCAGCTGGGTGGTGGAAGATGTCTTGCCACATCCAAACTCACAAAGTGAGTCAGTGTGCTGGTAATCAGGCAGAGGAACACATCAAAGTTGCAACTGGGTACACCCAGGGGCCACAGATAGACAGACAGACTGGAGTGAGAAACTGAGATGGGTGGTGGCAACATTGACTTTGAAAGGATGGAATGCTTTGTAGAAGTTTTTTTGTGGGGTGTGACATGCAGAGGGAAACCACCTCAATAATAGAAGACATCTCAGAGCTAGGTTCAGAAAGAACATGGTAGCCTGTGTACCTTCTCTAGCTATACATGTGATCCCCAGTTGTGGTACATTTAGGCAAGTTAGAAGAGGAGGGGGTGGAACAACTTGGGGTGCACCATCCGGGCATAGCCAGAGAGCATGCGCACCTAACAGCACATATTCCATTAGCAGTAAAAGAAAAAAATTAGAGATGTGACTAAATTGATGTGTTCAATATGACAGACACAACTGTAGTACAAAGGATTTTGGATGGGGAGGCATAGGGCAGCCAGGTGCTAATGACAATACTCGCAGCCCCTGGTAAGAGCAGGCCACCTAAAGGGAGAATGAAGAACTGAGATAACTGGGTTGCAAGCTTCATGTACTTCATGGCAGTCATCTTAGAAGGTGAACCCCAAAAAGGACTGCCACTGATAGCTTGTTTTATGACCATAATGGAGCCCCAAATGTTTAGGGAGGCTTGTTCTTGTATTGGTACAACCAGGAGTTCTTCAAGCTGAAGAGAATGGACAGGATGTCAAGGTGGGAGGTCAAGCACATAGATACTTGGCTGGTTATCATGGAGAAGCTGCAGGCCCCATGACAAGATGGGAAGCAACATATTAGGAGTCATTGGACCCTTTATGCAGGCAAGTGCAGATGGGTAGCTTGTTGGTTATTGCACCAGTGGACACTCTGCCAAGGGACCTATCCGAGCTTCTGTTGTGGGGCACAACAGGAGACTGCCCCTTGAGGTGGGGTATAGGCTGGGTTCAAACCCCCTTCTCCAGAGAAACTCAGGGATTGTGGCAGGGGCAATGTCAGGCAGCTGGGGGGGGGGGGGTCAGGTCAAACCTGCCTATGGACAAAAGGGGCCATTCCATATCCAAACTGAGATCCATCTGCATTTGCCATTTAGCTACACAGACAGAGAGGCAGCCAGGTAACGTGGAGAGTTTTAGCTGTGTTTTTTAGCATGGGCAAAGCATGCAAATAATGCATGTAGGAATCTGGCATCAGAAAAGGGCAGAGAAGGATTGCTACAGAGATTTTAGAGAAAGAGATTCACCTTGGCCAAGTTGCCTGTCCTTTTGTTATAATTTTATTTGCGAGTTATAAAACCCCAACATTGGCTTTGATGCCTAAGAAGCCTGGAGGAGTTTTGATTGATGCACCACTTATCTCACTTGGACAGTGATTCAGTTAATCAGTCCATAGACGAAAGAGGTCAAGGTACACTACATGTCTCATGATGACATGATTGCCATATTGAGGGACAGAGGAATTTAATCTTGCCTTCTGCGTGCTATTGGTGCACACAAGTGATTGGCACTTATTGAGATGAAATTTAGTGACAAGTATTATTTTGACAAATTGATGCCAATGGGGTGGTCAGAGTCCTATGCTACTTTCGGAAAATCAGCACAACAATTCATTGGGTATGGCAAAGCCAGGAAAGGAAATGTTCTGTCATCCATTACCTGGATGACGTCTTCATTTTGGGCCTGGACAAAGAATCCATGGTTCTGACAGCAGTGAGGTTCAAAAGGTTCATAGGTTCATAGTTTCATAGGTTGGTACTAGGCTATCGGCCCTAGGGCCTATACAAGCCTAGCCATAACAATTCCCTGGCTATTTCTTCCCACACTATTTACTTCCATGGACCCCTGTCTAGCAGGGTGACTGATGTGATCCCCAGGGTGAATTTCCTTTCTCCCATCCAATCGTCATGGTTCCTTTTGAAGAGGGCCAAAGAGGCAGACTGCTTGACATGTATGGGTAATCTATTCCAGAGTCTGGGGAGTCTCTGGGTCAGGAACCTATCCCTCCAGTATGTTTTGTTTATTGTGATGACAAGGTTTAGATCCCTGGAGCATGTGGCTCTGAGGGATTGGGATTTCTTTAAGTGTAGCATGTCCAACAGCTCTGGGTTTGACATGGCCTTGTATGTTAAGCAGAGATCGCCTCTGAGTAGACGATATGCAACAGAGTATAGCTGGAGTTTTTAAGGCGGTCAGTGTACGGCATCTGCTTTAGGCCTGTGATTCTTTTAGTGAGGTCTTTCTGTGGCCTTTCCAGTTGTTGCAGATGTCTTGAGAGGTGCATACCAAACGAGGCATTGTATTCTATAATCGGTCTAATGAGGGATGAGTACAGTGGGACAATGACCTCCTTTTTTCTGGATGAAAAGCCCTTAGTGATGAGGTGTGCCACATAGAAGGAGTTCCTTACTGTTGTGACGATGTGGTTATCGAAGGTGAGACCTCTGTCCACCTGTGTCCCTAGGTCTCTTATCACACTTTCGGTGTTTAGTGTACTGCCACCTATGTGGTAATTCATGGGTACATGTTTTTTCCCAAAGGGGATAACTATACATTTCTTGGCATTGAGCTTGAACCCATGGCTCTGGCACCAAGCATCTGTTTCTGTAAGGCCCTTTTGTAGAGTATCCACATCATTTGGGGATTCAATAATGGCTCCCAGTTTGCAGACATCTGCGAACTTTGTTAGCCAGAATCCCTTAGTGTTGGCCTGTACTTCAGAGAAGTAGATGCCAGACAAGAGTGGTCCCAGGACTGAACCCTGAGGTACTCCACTTGTCACTTGTCTGGAGCTGGATTTGGAGTCGGCTACTTTTACAGTGTGGGTTCTATCAGTAAGCCAGTTAGCAACCCATTGGGTGACGTAGGGATTAATGCCCAGCTTAATAAGTTTATCTATGATTCCAGAGTGGGGGATGGTGTCAAAGACCTTGGCAAGGTCTAGATAGGCTGTGTGGACCACCTTACCCTTGTCCATGGTTCTGGAGACTGATTTGAAGAAGTCAATCAGGTTCAGGAGACAAGATCGGCCCTTCACAAACACAAACTGGGTGGGGTCCAGTGTTTCAAGGTTGCCAATTTCTTTGTTTATAAGTTCCATGGCCTTGCAGATAAGGCTCGTCAGACTGATGGGACGGTAGTTTCTGGGATCCAAGGTGGATCCCACCTTGTGGAGTGGGATAACTGTAGCTCTGTGCCACTCAGTGGTGTGTGAGATACTGGAGGAATGAGATAAGGAAGGACCAACTAAGGTTATTACCTTCCTAGGCTTGCAGACTGTTACAAATTCAAGCACAGCATGACTGTCAGAGGACAGGCTGCACTAACTGGGAGACAAAGTTAAGGCAATTCAAAGAAAGGGGAAAATGAGAGCAGGGGAAATCAAGGAGCTTTTCGATCTGCTCATGTTTACTTGTCATGCAATTACTCCTATTATACTTCCTAGACACACATCACATTTGTGACTCCTATTCTCTAACACTCCCAAGCAACCTTACTACTATCATACAAACACTCTTGTTTCTTTTTACCTACTTCCCAACTTCCATTTAATATTTTATTACCACTCCCAAATACCTTTCTCCCTCCCACACTGCTTTGCACTATATACATTCAGAGTAACACCCCTCCCCAACAGCACCTATTCTATATTGTATATTCTACTTATCCCAAATAAGCCATCACTTCTTCCTATTTTACCTACATTCTCATACTCCACCCTTTTTAATCCCCTTATTCCTTACATTCCAGAGAAGATACTAAGACAGCCTAACACTCTTCCTTTCTAGAAATTACTTCCTTCCTACCTACCCTCTATCAGCTTTCAGACTCCTCTACCACTAAATATCTTTCTACCCTGCTACTTTGTTTCCTTCTTGATTCCTACTTCCCCCTAACTGCCAACTATAACATACAGATCCCTTTACTTAATCATGCTACTTAGATTGTCCTTCATACCTCTGATACTGGGCACTCTTTCGTCCTACCAAGACTCTGTAATAGCACTCAACATATCCCCAGCTCTGTCCCAACCACCTATTCATACTTCCTCCCTACACTCTCCACACATCGCATACATTTTACATAGAGAAAACAAGGAAGCTGCTAAGTCTGATAACTCAGATGGCTTTATTTCATGCTCTGTTTTTAAGAAGGCAGCAGAAATATCTCAAAGGTGTTAAGGCTCTTATTGACTATTTGTACAAAATAGAAAGGCTAAGTGATTTTATTGTTTCTGTTTCTTACTAGGCTATTGAGAATTTAGTTTGTTTTTTTCTTGATTCTGTAACTATCTTCCAAGATAAGTGTTTGAATTAGACATTGAGCAGCTTCCCTGCCCCCCGTAGAGGTGGTTACTGACTTGAAACTGTAGTTTTATTTTCCCTTTTGGGTCTATTCCTGCTTCTTTCCGGCCCCTGCTATCAAGCACGCTTTAACGTGCTTTAGCGCGATTTAGCGCGGAGTTGCCACTAGAGCAGCATTGGGCAGCGCCGGTTAAACAAGGTTAAACTCTTTCTGGCTCCAGAAAGTCTGTTCTTCAATTTTTCCCTTAGAACTGCTCTGTTAGGAACCTAAACAGTTTACACCTACACTAAAAAGTGCAGCACTTGTTCCAAATAGCTTTTTCTTCTCAAAAAGCTCAGCACTTGTCTTATAAGCATATCCCTTGTCTTATAAGCATTCTCTTTGCAGGTCAAGCACTCCTATATTATACAAATCTCTCACTAGCAAACCCCCCCAGGAGTGCCCACTTCCCTGCTAAGCCCACTACTTTTCTGTCTCATACCAACTCATAATTTTTTCTAGCATGTCGAAGGGTCAGATGCTGGCGTCCTCTCCTGCCCATTTGGTGAATCTGGGAATTCTGAGACAATGTTACAATTGCCTCATGTACACGGACAACCATCTCCTCCTCCCATGTAACACTAACACTTGTGAGAGATGCAGCTATTTAGCCAGACTGGAGGCTGAGCTCTCTCAACTCAGGACTGGCAAGACCAGGCAGGAGGAGAAGGCAACTACACACACCACAATACCAGTCTCACATAACTCAACCACACCACTGAATCAAACACATAAACACACTAAGACATACTCGGAGGCTCTGAGTAAAATTTACCTAAACAGCAGAGGCCTCCAAAGCAGACACCCAAGCAACTGCAAACTCAATACACCACACAAACAACACATAAACAACAAAATCAGTGTGCAAAGCAGTCACTGCCCTTAAGGCCAAATACAACACCAAACATACTTGTCATAGGTGACTCCATAGTCAGACACACTGACGTCCCGCTCACCAGACTGAGTAAGGAGAAGGTCACAGTAAGCTGCCTGTCGGGCGCTAGAATCCGCCACATAACACAAGCACTCAGGTCTCTCAACAGCAGGTACAAGTACGACTCAGTCATTGTCCACGCTGGTGTCAACGACCTGAGACGTACCTCCTTGGACTACATGAAAAGAGACATTGAGGAGCTCTGATTATGTAGCCCAGGCAGGTATGACCCTGACCTTGAGCAGTATCCTACCTTCACCTAGAATGATGCCACAATACAGTGATAAGATGATCAGCTTTAATAATTGGCTTAAATTCTGGTGTCATTCAAAGGGGATCCAATGTCTGTCTGCCTGGGATGACATGCTGGACAAGCCACGCTGCTTCACAAGGGACGGCTTGCACCTGTCACCCCTAGGCTTCCGGATATTGGCAAAGGCTCTTGCCACCCCCATAGTGCCTTTTTTAGGCAAGGCTCAAATTCTAAACCTACCACCCTAGAACACAAAAAAGTAAAAAAACTAAGGGTAATGCTGCTCAATGCCAGAAGTCTCAATCTCAAGATGCACGCACTCGAGGCCCTTCTCAGTATGGAGAACATCGATGTCTGCGCTGTGACAGAAACCTGGTTCAAGGTTCAAGGCTCCTGAGAGCACCCCAGCACTAGCAGGTTTCACCTCATATCATGCGTTCCGGCCCCAAAATCCGGACAACACCAAGAAAGGAGGGGGGTGTCCATATTCATAAAGGACACCCACACCTCAAGGTTGGTGGCAACGCACGATGCATCGGAGACCATCCAGGTGCAATTAACCATAGGCAAGACTGCTCTGCAATTTGTAGCATGTTACAGGCCACCCTCTCAAACTCAGGAACCTCACATGGCCTTCCTGAAAACAATGGAGGGGATAAATGTATCTCCAAACACCATCATACTAGGTGACTTCAACTACCCTAATATAGACTGGGAACACTACTCAAGCCCAAACACTCTAGCCCAAAGGTTCCTGGAGTTCATAAACTCGAATGCCATGGAACAACTAGTCACCATCCCCACAAGAGGAGAAAACATACTTGATCTCATCATCACGAACATGGGATCACAATGTTCAACACAGAAGTATACCCCTCACTGGTGAGATCAGATCATAAACTAATCTCGCTGGAGGTCCTCATCCCGCCCCACCTGAAACAAAAAGACCACAGTGAAAAACTTCTCAAAAGCCGATTTCACACTTCTAAAAACTAGTGTGGTCTCCTTTAAGGCCCCTGAGCCAGTGGTAAACATTACTCAAACCGCTGAATCACTTACAAATGCCTTCTACCAGCACCTACAGGACTGCATGGATCAGGCAATCCCAAACAAAACTAAGACTCTTTGTACCAAAGGCAAGCGTCCAGTCTGGTGGACCCCAGCCATAAACAAGCTCTACAACAAAGGAGGAAGCTACTACAAGATAGAGCAAAATCCTTGAAAGGTAAGACACCTTTGATCATTATAAGTAAAAACTAAGAGCTCTCATAAAATCATCCAAGGCAAATTTTGAGAGAAAAATCGCCAAGGATTCAAAAGACAATCATAAGGCCTTCTTTAGCTATGTTAGAAACCTAGGAGGAAACTCACAGATATGCTCAGAATTAGTTCAAAATGATGTGAAGATTACTGAACCTACACACATTGCCAACATACTGGCTGACAGGTTCAGTCCAAACTTCTCCCCCCCAAAAGGAGAGATATCTATACCAGAGGATTGTAGCCCCCCAAACATCTCCAATGCTCAGGTGAGAACTGCTCTCTCCAAAGCAAAAAACACAGCATCCATGGGACCGGATGGTGTCCCCGGCTGTGTGCTCCATGAACTCAATGAGGAATTAAACCCGCAGTTAGGACAGCTGTTTAATCTTAGCCTCACCTCAGGATACGCACTCCAAGGAGTGGCGCACGGCGACTGTGGTCCCACTTCACAAGGGCGGTGCCTCCACCGACCCTGGAAATTACCGTCCCATTAGCTTGACAAGCCTTATCTGCAAAGCCATGGAGAGGATCATAATGGAACTCATAAATAAAGACATAGGGAACTTGCAGACTTTGGATCCAACCCAGTTTGGCTTTGTCAAAGGCAGATCATGCCTTTTAAACTTGGTTGACTTTTTCGAGACAGTCACCAAGGCCATTGATGAGGAAAGGCAGTCCATACAGCCTACCTTGACCTGGCAAAGGCCTTCGACACAATACCCCACTCAGGTATCATCAAAAACTCATCAGCTTGAATGTAAACCCATACATCACAAGATGGGTTGCAAACTGGCTAAGTGACAGAACCCACAGGGTCAGAGTTGCTGGAGCCATGTCAGACTCAAAGCCTGTCACAAGTGGTGTCCCACAGGGCTCAGTCCTGGGTCCACTCTTGTTCGGCATCTACTTTTCTGAAGTACAAGCAAACACAGGAGGGTTATGGCTGACAAAGTTTGCAGATGACTGCAAACTGGGCCATAGTCGAAAACACATCTGACACAGATATCCTTCAGAAGGGCCTCACAGAAGCGGATAACTGGTGCCAGAGCCATGGCCTAAAGTTAAATGCCAAGAAATGCATAGTCATACCCTTCGGGAAAAACAAGGTTACCCCTAGCTACCATATAGGTGGCAATCCACTGAGCACAGAAGAAGTCATCAGGGATCTGGGGACCCAGGTTGACAGTAGCCTTCGTTTGACACTCATGTTGCTAAAGTAGTTAGGAAAACCTTCTACATTGCCCACCTGATCATGAAGGGATTCACATCTAGATCAAGGGAGGTCATCGCCCCCCCTGTACTCATCACTCATTAGACCTATGATTGAGGACAATGCCCCATTCGGAATGTATCTGACCAGACACCTGCAGCAGCTGGAAAGGCCCCAAAAGTTCCTCACCAAAAGGATAAAGGGTCTCAAAAATATATCTTATGCTGCCCGACTGAAAGAACTCCAGCTCTATTCAGTCTCATACCGCTTGCTCAGAGGTGACCTGTGCCTGACATATAAGGCCATGTCAAACCCTGATTTGATGAATATGCTTCACCTCAAAAATCTAGATCCCTCAGAACCACAAGGGGGAGACTTAAACCTTGACACGGTTATTAATAGAACATGCTGGAGGGACAGATTCATCACCCAGAGACTCCCTATGCTGTGGAACAAAATCCCGGTACATGTGAGGCAGAGCACCTCGCTGGCCTTGTTCAAGAGGAATCTTGACCAATGGATGGGGGATCGCAGATATACCCCAGGGATTACTTCAGTGTCACTGCTTGACAGAGGCACAGCAAAATAATAGGCATAGTTTTATTCAAACTAAAGGGGTGGCGAAAGCCAAATAACTATGGGCTAGGCTTATAAATGCCCTTGGGCAGATAGCCTAGTATGAACCTATGAACCTATGAACCTATATCAGCTTCATTTTGCTGTGTTGTCATTTGTCCACCATAGCCCCACAAGAAAACAACTACACTTCTATATGAAATCAAGGGATACTTTATTTAGCCACCACAAGATAGGCAATTCACTTTACCATTAAACAGCTACAATTAGGTGTCATAGTTATGCAAGTTACTCACTCCCTGCATGCCAATTGTCCCTGCCTAGCCTATTTATTTGCTGACAATTGATTATTAAGAAAGCCCAACTGGGTAGAACCCCATTTTCAGTGGAGACCCTGGAGAAAAGCTCCAAATTATTACAAAACATTTTAAGAACAATAATTTTACAATCTTCAAAAATAAAACAAAAACATTTTCAGTTTAAACAATTGTAACAAATTCGACATAGGATCATGGGATGATAGGAGTTTACTAGGCTAATGGCCCTAGAGCCCTTACAAGCCTAGCCAAGTACAATCCCTGTTCCCAAGTATATCAAGGTATTAAACGGAACTAAGTCAACAACTACTGCCCCTATCCAATAGGGACACAGGTTAATCTCCCTGGGTGAATTTGTGGTTTTTCTTCTAATCATCCAATTTATGCTTAAATAAGCTCAGCGAGGGGATCTGCTTCACCTGAACTGGAAGTTTGTTCCAAAGGAGAGGTAACCTCTGTAAGACATATCTGTCTCTCCAGCAAGTCCTGTTGATGTCACATACTAAGCTGAGTTCCCTAGAGCAAGTGCATCTTATGCCAATTGATTTACAAATGTGCAGCATTTACATTAGAGCAGGATCTGAGATTGCTTTATGTGCAAGACAGAGGTCACCTTTGAGTAGTCTGTATAATGACAGTGATTTCAGTCTGCCAATGAATGACAAATGCTGAAGACCCTGAATTTTTTTTAAGAAATCTTTGTAGTCTTTCCAGTTGTTGCAGGATCCTGGTAAGGTACATACCAAAGGTAACATTGTACTTTATTATTGGCCTGACGAGTGAGGAGTACTGGGGGGTTATAACCTCTTTTGTTCTGGATGCACTGCCTTTACGTATGAGATGGGCCATGTAGAAAGCCTTTCTTACCACTGTGGAGGTGTGGTGGTCAAAGGAAAGGTTGCTGTCAACCTGTGTGCCCAAATCTCACACCACTGATTGTGTGCTTAAGGTGTTGTTATTAATGTGGTAATCTGCAGGGATGTCTCCCTGGGATGATAATGCATTGTTTTGCATTTAGTTTTAGCCCATGAGTTTGGCACCAGTTGTTTGTCTGTGTAAGTCCCTCTTGTAGGATGTTGACATATTTTGGGGACTCGACTGCACCCACTTTGCAATCATCAGCAAACTTTGTCAGCCATAGGCCTTTGGTTTTAGCCTGTACATCCGAGAAGTAGAGTCCAAACAATAGGGGCCCCAGCACAGATCCCTGTAGAACACCACTGCTTATGGGTCTACTGGTTGAGACAGAGTCACATACTTTGACTGTGTGCATTCTATCGGTGAGCCAGTATGCAACTCAACTGACAATATATGGGCTGATCTCCAGCTGGGTGAGGTTATCATTGATACTTAAGTGGGAAATAGTGTCAAAGGCCTTGACCAGGTCCAAGTAGGCCATATGCATGGACTTGCCTTTGTCCAGGGCTTTGGTGATTGTCTCAAAGAAGTCCACCAAGTTCAAGAGGCAGGATCTCCCTTTAATGAAGCCAAAAAGGGCTGGGTGTGGCATTTGAAGGTCTCCTATCTCTTTGTTGATAAGGACCATGATTATTCTTTCTATAGCCTTGCAGATTAGGCTGGTCAGGCTTTGTCTATAGTTCCCAGGGTCTGTGCAGGTGCCCAGTTTATGTAACAAGATAACGGTTTCTGTTTACCATTTAGCAGGTACAAAACCAATGCTTAGACTATAGCTAAAAAGAGTACCCAGTGGTGCAGCTAGTTCCTGTTTTAACCCATTTAGAATGCAGCCTGGGATATTGTCAGGTCCCGTAGTGGCTATGTTTTTGGCTTTGGAGAGAGCATTTATGACCTGCTCCTTGGAGATACTAGGTGGACGGCAGGTGGTAGGGATGCTTTGGGGGATATGTGTCGGGGACAGGGGGAAGAAGTTTTCACTGAACCTGTCAGCTAGCAGGTTGGCTATTTCTGTGGGTTCAATATATGTGGTGCCATTAACAACCAGTTCTGCACAGATCTGGATTTTTCCTTTAAAGTTTCTGACGTAGCTAAAGAAGGCCTTATGGCTATCCTTAGTGAAGGAGGCTAATTTGGACTCATAGTTAGTTTTAGAATGCCTTACAAGGTGTCTTATTTGCTTGTTTAAGCAGAAGAGGGAATACTTCCAATTCAGAGACCGTTCCTTCCTGCTCTTGGACAGCAGTTTCTTTCTCTTATTGTATAACCTGTTAATGTATAAAACATTAAGAATCGATACAAGGTATATGACAATCATTTAATATTTAGAGAAATTTTAGACAGTTTGCACAGAAATTAAAGGTAAGTTGGTCTAATACAAACAGGAATTGCAATATGAAGTAAGGGAAAAACAGGCTTATAGTATATTTAGAGAGAAAGTCAGGGAAGATAATTGGATAGCAGTAAGGAAGGAAGTGAAGAAGGGAGATTAAGGAGAGATAAGGAATGAACAGGTACCTGTTCACAATTAGGGATATAGTTTATCCTGGTTGTGAGCAAGAACAGAGCCAGATTTTAGCTAAGAAGTTTTTCTGAGTGATTTTAAAAGATGGGAGGGTAGGGTATTAACCTAATGGATAGAGTTTAGGAGTTCCATCTCTTAACAACCTTGTACGAGTACAAACAATGCCCAGCAGATTTGATGGGTTACAGGAGTTTTTGGTCTCTGGATCACAATGACCGACTAGGAACATAGTTGTGCAGAATGTTTTTTAGTGCTGGACAGGCAAATGCACCCTGGATAATTTTATACGTGGTAAGAAGTTGTGTATATGTTTGTTGATGAGGCCGTTCTAAACCAGTTTAGGCTTTTTAGTGCTATATAGTGGTGGGTTTTGAAAGGGGTATTTGCTGCAGATTTAGTGACTTTGTTATAGCATTGCTCAAGTTTTTGAATTTTTGAGAATCCTGGAGGTTAGTAAGGATGGGAGTGTCATAACAAAGTGTGGGGAGGAGATAAGCAGTGGCAAGTGTAGTTTTAGTTGCATTGGTGAGAAAGATTTTGGCTCTGTAAAGCATCCCTAGTTTTTTGATGAGTTTCTCTTATGCAGTTTTGTATATGCAGGTTGAATGTAAGATTATCATCCACTATTACCCCCTAACAATTTACTATGAGAAGTGACTTTGATGGTTGTATTATCAAGAGAGAGGACTTTAAAATTAGTTTTTTCATGAGAAAAGAATTTGGGGATAAAAGTAGTAGTTTGGTCATTTTTGGTTGAGCATGAGCTGGGAGTTATGAAACCATGTATCAGTGGCTGTTAAGGCTTTCCGAGTAATTATTTTGGAGGTGTACCATGTTGTCAGATGTGCAAATGAAAGTGAAATTGTTTGCATATTGTATTAGGGTGGCCTGTTGTGTGGATGTACAAAGGGTGTTGGTGAAACTGTTAAAGAGGACAGGACCAAGGATAGTGCCTTGTGGTACACTGGTGGTGACTGGGAGGTAAGGAGAGTTTGGAGTGCCATTTTACTGACTGATATCTGTTGGACAGGTGGCTTTTGAGCCACAGAAAGGTGGGCTGAGAGAGACGTAGTGAGGACATTTGAAGCAGATGTTTGCTGTGACAAACTGTGTCAAAGACTTTAGACAAGTCTAGAAATAAAGAAGAGACTATTTTGCTATTATCTCTAGCTTTACTGACAGTATTTACGTAGGTTAGAAGGGCAGTACCTCATAAGAACTATGCAAGGTTCATCTAGCTGACTTGAGAAATTAATGAAAATGACAACATCAGATAAAAAAGTTATGCAATCATCATAACATTACTTCTGTGTTGTCCATTTTCATTCTTCCTCAACTTCCCACCTTCTTTTCCTTTTGTTCCTGGAGAGACCTAAGTGATATCTATTTGGGAACTATTGTTCCTTGTTTGAGCTCTAGGTCTATTCTTTTAACCTATACCTTTTTAAGTTCTTTTAAGGTATTATTTATTGTATACAAAGGGCACCAAACTTGATGGTGGGGCATTACAGGTAAAGGAAGGAGCTTGAGAGTTGGGAGATCTGGAAAAAGTGACGGAGTTGGATCCAAAACCCATCAGTTGAGGAAGAATGAAAATGCCCAACACAGATGTAATGTTATGGTGAGTACATAACTTTTTTTATCCTTTTATGACTACGGGTCACTTTTTCAGTCTGGCTTGAATAAACAAGTCCATTTAATTTTATCGGCTATTGCTGAATTTTTTTCTAACTTATACTGAGGTTTTGTAATTAGTTAAGGTTGCAGTGGGCTTTCCATGGGGGAATGAGGACTTGCCCCAGTGTCAAAATATGATGAACAGCACTCAATTAAATGAGCCTGTTAGATGAAGATTCACTTAAAAGCAGTTGAGAGCATGAGTCCAGTTCTTTTTGTTCTCAAAGCCAGTATGTAACTAATAGTACATGGAGCAGATAAAGCTCCACCACTGCAAATAATTATGATAATTTTACTGATCATAACCCTGTATCATGTGTTCTCAACATGGATGTCAAGATTCACCTCTCGGGTTTCAATCTTGAGGTGAATTTCTGGGCGTCTATGTCTCAAAGCCATAATAAACAGGTTATGACTGGCGACCCAATCATAATCCTCTACATGCAACACAGACAGCCTTTTGATTAGTACTCATAGATGCAGTCACACCACGTACAATAAGGGTTTCATTTGATAGGATGTTTAGACTGAAATACATCGCTAACTCTTGATGCAGTTAACATAATTTACAAGAGTAAGACAACCCACCACGATCACATGCTTCAGCAACAGAGGCTAAGGAACTTCATGGAGGATAAGCTTCAAGTCATGTCTCCACAGAATACCATTGTCCCACCAGACCATTTAAAATTCATCTCATTGGTATTGTAAGAATAAATTAAATTCATCTGCATATCCCCCTCTTTTGTGTAAAATCCTAACGAAATTAAAACACATGATCCCAAAGGTCTTTTAGTAACACATAATAAAAAAAAATAAAAAGATAAATAAAGGCTCACAGAGCTAAACAACAACGTAAAAAAATTGTAAAGTCCCAGTTGGCACAACAGCTTCCTCTTGTAAAAGTCACTCACCTGGAAGCACATGCATAGAGGTTTATTCCACACAACAATATGACCAAAACATATGATTTAAATGTCCATATATTTTTCAGATGCTCACAGACTCACACAGGTTTGGGAATGTCTGTTATAACTACCAGTTGTTGTATGTTTTCTAGAAGAAAATAAAATCATCACTTTGTCATGGTTTTTGGTCAGATAATAGTATACACTTCAAACATTTCATACAATTCAATGTACTTGTACCGATATTTATTCCCACACCACAGCTTATGGATATTATAAGCAGCAGCTTGCAAAATAATCATGTGACAACAGAAGAAAACTGATACATCTATGGAAAGGACTGAACCAGTGCAGAATAATCACTAAATGGAAATCAACATGTTAACAGTAAGTCAGAAACACCCAATTTTAAGTTCTGGCTTGGTCACTCTTGGTTAAATACCTGAAGTCCTGAACTAGACTGTAAAAATGATCACAGTTATAGCATAAATATACAGCAATAAAGTCATAAAAGGAAGACTATGGCTTCCCTCCTTTTCTTCTTCTTCCTATGTGTTCCTTGTTGTTTATGTAAATAGACTGCTTACATGTATGAGAATGACCATACGGCAATATTACAGTGATATTGTGATGTCTGATGTTTCAATATATTTAAATGTTTACAACACGATTATTTGGATTTCAGTATATAAGTACTATGTTAATATATATTAAACTACTTTATGACGATTTTTTAATAAAAAATACAAAGAAAAAATGTTTTATTACCAGCTAGTTACTACCATTAGAAACAAGTGAAAAGATATGGTAAGTTTGTCATCAATTAATCAACTCAACAGCAGACCATTGAACTGCTGACTGGTTGATCAGACTTCAGTAATATGGTGGGTAATGGAAAACTAATGAGGAAGACAAATTAGATTTTTGGAGTCAACAATCTCCAGGATATTAAAAGACAAAGGTTTACAACCAGGGGTCCTGCCAGACAAACCTAACTCAGTCCTATGACTGGTTCACACAGAAGAATACAGAAGAAAACAAGTCTAATCTAACTCTATCAACAGGCCATGATAGAAGAACACATAAGCTGTGGTAGATATCCTATACTTAGACTTCCTAAAAGTCTTTGTTCTAGTACTGAAAAATATACTGATAAGCAAGTGATAGAGCTCCAAGGTGAAGTTCAATATAATGTATTAACAATTAACACACAGACATTGCGTCACTAACTTTTGAAATTCCAGAGAAATAATAACAATTTAAACTTAACGTTTCACTCTTATAGGTTCATAATAGTGTAATAGGCTAATGGCCCTGGGGCCTTTACAAACCTAGCCCATAGAAGTGCCCTGGCATTGTGCTGCCCGTTGTTAGTTCCCAGTGCCTCTATCAAGTACAGCCACTGGAGGGATCCCCTGGGTGAACTTTCTATTTCCCATCCACTCATCAAGGTTTCTTTTGAAGAGGGCTAGTGAGGTGCTCTGCTTGACATGTATGGGAAGTCTATTTCAAAGCATGGGCAGTCTCTGGGTTATGAACCTGTCCCTCCGGCATGTTCGGTTGATTGTGGTAATGAGGTTGAGGTCTCTGGAGCGTGTGTTGCGGAGGGATTGGGATTTCTTTGGATGTACCATTTCTAACAGAGCTGGGTCAGACAGTAAGTCAAGCAGAGATTGCCTCTTAGTAGAAGATATGAGACAGAGAATAGCTGGAGTTTTTTGAGTCTGTCCATGTAGGGCATGTGTTTAAGGCCTAGGATCCTCTTCATGAGGTACTTTTATGGCCACTTCAGCTGTTGCAGGTGTCTAGTGAGGTACATGCCAAATGGGGCATTATACTCTATGACTGGTCTAATGAGAGAAGAGTAGAGAGAAATGATGACCTCTTTCTTCCTGGATGCAAAATCCTTGGTAATGAGATGTGCCACATAGACTTTCTGATCACAGTGGCAATGTGGTGGTCGAAGGAGAGGTTGCTGTCAACCTGTGTCCCCAGATCTCTTATAACGCCTTCAGTGTTCAGTGGGCTCTCATCGACGTGGTAATTAGTGGGAACTGAGTTTTTCCCAAAGGGGATGATGATGCATTTTTTGGCATTAAGCCTAAGGCCATGGTTTCAACACTAGTCATTGGTCTCAGTGAGGCCTTTCTGTAGGATGTCTGCATCACTTGGGGAGTTAATAATGGCTCCCAGCTTGCAGTTGTCTGTGAATCTGGTCAGCCAGAGTCCCTCAGTGTTGGCCTGGACTTCTGAGAAGTAGATGCCAAACAGGAGAGGACCCAGGAATGATCCCTGTGGGACTCCACTCGTGACTGGCTGGCAGTCTGACTTGGAATCTGCTACTTTCACACTGTGAGTTCTGTCTGTGAGCCAATTTGCAACCCACCTAACAATATAGGGGTTGATGCCTAGTTTGCTGAGTTTATCAATAATTCCTGAGTGAGGAATGGTATCAAAGACCTTGGCCAGATCGAAGTAGGCTGTATGAACTGCCTTACCTTCATCCAACGCTCTGGTGACTGACTCAAAGAAGTCAGCCAGGTTGAGCAGGCATGATCTACTTTTCACAAAACCAAATTGTGTGGGATCTAGAGTTTGGAGAGTCCCTATATCCTTGTTAATTAGGTCCATGATGATGCACTCCATAGCCTTACATATCAGACTCATCAGGCTAATGGGGAGATAATTTCCAGGGTCTGTA
Organism: Protopterus annectens; assembly: GCF_019279795.1. NCBI lineage: Eukaryota > Metazoa > Chordata > Ceratodontiformes > Protopteridae > Protopterus > Protopterus annectens. The sequence continues at coordinate 50,836,877 of NC_056729.1, forward strand.
GTCACTCCTCCTTTATGGAGAGGGATGACTGTAGCAGTGCGCCATTCGGTAGGGACAAAGCCTGAGGTGAGGCTGTGAGTGAACAGAGCACACAGATGTGGTGCCAGTTCACTTTGTAATTCATGTAGAACACAGCCAGGGATATTGTCGGGTCCCATGGAAGCTGTATTCTTGGCCTTAGACAACGCAGCTTTAACCTGTGCTGCAGTAATGCTGGGTGCCTGGCATTCTTCCGGTATTGAGATTGGCCCTTTGGGGGAGGGAGAGGGGTAAAGTTGACACTGAATCTGTTGGCCAGTATGTTGGCAATATATTTTGGCTCAGTATAGGAGGTACCATTGTATAGTAACTCAGAGCAAATCTGGGTATTGCCATGGAGATGCTTGATATAACTATAGAAGGCTTTGTGGTTGTTTTTAGTATCTGCCGCAATTGTGCCTTCATAGCTGGATTTGGAGGTTTTGATGAGGGATCTCAACTTTTTGTTGAGGCTAATAAGGGAATTTTTCCAGTCTTGGGACTTCACCTTTTTCTGCAAAAGTTTCTTCCTTCTGTTGTAGAGTTTATTAATGGCAGGGGACCACCAGACTGGCTTCCTTTTTTTGGAGGAGAGCATCTTGGTTCTGTTGGGTATGGCTATTTCCATGTATTCATGTACGTCTTTGTACAGTACACTGGTGTATGATTCAGCAGTCATGCATCTATTTTCCATTGGCATGGGTGCCATGAAGTTAGCCACCTCTGTTTTTAGGAGTCCAAAGTCAGCTTTGGAGAAGTTTTTCATGGTGGCTACCTTTGCGGGGGGTGGGTGTGGGAGAGATGTGGATTTCCATGGTGATTAGTTTGTGGTCGGATCTAACCAGGAAGGAATTGACTATTGGTGTAAAGCAATGGTTGCCCATGTTAGTCATAACCAGGTCAAGGATGTTGTTTCCTTTAGTGGGAGTAAGAATGAGGTGGTCCAGGGCATTGGAACTGATGAATTCCAGGAAGCGTTGGGCCAGTGCATTGGTGCATGAGTAGTTTTCCCAGCTAATGGAGGGGTAGTTGAAGTCACCTATGGGTTAGATCTTAATAGTTTCCAGGGTGCTTAGGAATGTGGAATGCAAGTCTTGTGACATGGTTGGGGACCTATAGGAGTCTATGACCTGAACTGCCATCTTACCCAATGTTAGTTATACCTGGAGTATCTCAGATGTGTTATGCTGGGCTACTAGTCTGGAGGTGTGCATATCCTTTATGAATATGGAGACACCACTGTTTTTGGAGCTTCGGTCCATGTTCTGGAGCTGAAAGGTGTGGAATGAGTTATAGCCTGGTAGCACAGGGGTGCTTTCTGCTGCTTTAAACTAGGTCTCTATTACGGCACAAGTGTTGATGTTCTCCATTTTGAGGAGTGCTTCAAATGAGTGCATCTTGAGATTTAGACTTCTAGCATTGAGTAGCATGACCCTCAGATTGCATTTATTTATAGTTGTTACAGTGGTAATTTGGTCTTTGGAACACCAAAGGCACTATAGGGGTGGCAATAGTCTTAGCCAGTACCCGGAAACCCAGGGGTGACAAATGCAGGCCATCTCTGGCAAAGCATTGAGGTCTGTCAATCATGTCATCCCAAGCAGACAGATACTGGATCCCCTTAGAATGACACCAGAAACTTAACCAATTGTTGATGTCAATCATTTTCTGTTTGTACTGTGGTTTCATTCTGGGCAATGGTAGGATGCCGCTTAGGGCTAGGGTCATACCTGCCTGGGGCACATAATCTGAGAGCTCCACCATGTCTCTTTTCATGTAGTCCAGGGAGATGCATCTTAGGTCACTCACACCCATATGGACAATGACAGAGTCATACTTGTACTTGTTGTGGAGTGACCTGAGTGTGTGTGTTATGTGTCGGATTCTGGCACCTGACAGACAGCTGACTGTTACCTTCTCCTTATTCAGCCTAGTGAGTGGGACATCAGTATGCCTCGCTATTGCGTCACCTATGATTATTGTATTGAGCAAGCTGTTTTGTCTTAGGGGCTTAGGTTGAGGGGCACACTGTGTGGGTGAGCTATGTGTCTTGTGGTTTGTGCTGTGTTGTGGTGGTTGAGTGCGTTTCTGCCTTGTAGGTCTCTGCTGTTTGGATAGATTTCTATTGAGAGCCTCTGGGAAGGTGGGTGTGTGGTTTGTGTTTTTTATGTGAGGGCTGTGATGGTGTGTGTTTTGGAGAGCTATGTGTTTGTTCCATGTGGTGTGGTGCAATTTTGCAGGGGGCAAACTTGGGGCATTGTATCTCTCACACTCCTGCAGTTTAAATATACTAAAATCACTGCATCTTGGAGAAATGTAACTTCTCCCAGGTATTACAATCTTGAGTTTTACAGAAAAATGTAACAAATCACACATGTGCTTTTACGTTAAGGTGTCAATCGCAAATGAATTGCAGTTAAGCCAGCACCTATGCTGGTAGGGAAGAGACAGAAAAATAGTTGGTGGGTAGAAAGGTGACTAGAGGAAAGAATACAAAGTAGGAATGAGGGAGGCACTGTTAAGTGAAAGGTGGGTAAGTAACTGCATACTTCAGGAGTTCCAGAGACTTTTGCTATTCAATGAGTTTTTTGTTGCTATCACATACACCTCTCTGTAATTGACAAAAATGGGAGCAACAGTAGAAGATGAAGGGGAGCATAGACTTAAAAAAGCTAACAGTGTGGGCTGGCAGACAGCAGCTGCTAACTAGTACTGAGGCATGCAAGGTAGGGTACCTGGACAGCAATTACTTTAGGACATATACAAACTGGGCACTGCAGCATAAAGTCACAAGTCAAGAAGAAGATTTAAGGGAAATTGTAACTGCAACTATCAACCACCATGAACAAACTTGAAGGGAGCAACCAAGGCCAACAGGAATTTGGGCTGCATCAGCAGAAGCATACAGTCCAAGGACAAAGAGGTAATTATGTCAGTCTGTAGGTCATTGTTGAGAACTCAGCTGAAATACTGTGTCCAGTTCTAGAAACTGTATAGGGAAAAGGAAACTAAGGTGTAGGAGAAAGCACAGAAGATCACTAGGATGGTAAAGAGATGGAAAGGAATTTTTGTGAGAAGAGGCTAGAGAGATGTCTTCCCTAGGGGACTTAAAAGGAAAAAAGCTACATTTTTTTTGTCTACAGATCCATTAAAATTTCAGAGGTACTGAACTGAAGGGGAAGGGTGGGGTAATGGAAACTGTCATCAGCTCTGAACTGAAGGGTCATGCTTCTACTAGTATATGTCAAAGTATTATTTTATTGAAAGGGTGGTGAATGTGAAAGTGGCTTTTCAGCTGAATAATACAGAACAAAACATTAAAACAAATGAATATTTTAAATGTGCATGTAAATAACTGTTAACTGGTGTGGGCTGGGTAGGTGGGGGAAATTTAACTGCAGCACTCTTGAAAGTCTAGACTATTACACATCTATCAGCCTAAAGATATATATATATATATATATATATATATATATATATATATATATATATGCATATGTGTGTAAAATAGGTGTACTGTACGTAGTGCATATTATTTCAGTTTACTGTATGCTGCTATATACAATTAAGTATCTGTATGAGTGTAAATACAATTCTTTAGTCAAATCATGTAATAGGATCACAGGATCATAGGAGATTACTAGGCTATCAACATGATGTCATTTCAAGCCTAGCTGTTTAATCCCAATGTAATAACATAGAAATGCTAGTCAATACTCAAGATTGCATTTAGTAATGGCTTGGACCCCAGGCCTCTTCTGTAAATGAATTACACTCATTTGGAAATTTTTGATCATAAATCATCTTCTTCTTCTTTCGGCTGCTCCTTTTAGGGGTCGCCACAGCTGATCATCTGTTTCCATTTCTTCCTGTCCTCTGCATCTTGCTCCGTCACACCAACCACCTGCATGTCCTCTCTCACCACATCCATAAACCTCCACATGTATGATTTGACAACATTTTATGCCAGATGCCCTCATAAATAAATAAATAAACAAACAAATAAACATGTGCAAACCTGAAGTCTATAGGTATGTATTAGGATAGCTTGATCTTTGCCAAATTTTATTATCGATGGAATCCCACTGGAGATATATTTTTTTAAATACTTAGTTGCGAAAGGTGCATTTTGAAAAGTAGACATGCATACTCTTACAATAATTATTTATGGGACATATAGGGCAATCATTTTAAACCATGGTCAGATTATGCCAATAAACTCACACTCTGAAGTATGTTGAAATGTTCTGTCACTCTGAAGTTCCTCTTTCAACATACTAACTTGTAGTTCAAGGTTGATTATAGCAGCAGAGCCTGCTGGTAGGTAAGGTTAGGCATATATGTATACATTATGTGATGTATTCCAAGTGGCAGCATTAGTTAAAATCTAGAAATGAGTCAAAGGTGATACCAAAACAATTAAACAAGTACTGCTGTTACACAGAAGTCAATTTGTTTTAAGCAAAAAATATAATATTTGGTCACATTTTAGCTTTAAACTGACACAGAAATGCGCAAGTTTTGTGAGGAGCAAGTGACTATGGGTATGTCCCATATTTATGGAATAGAAGTAGACTATGAAGCAGTTATTGTTTTACGTAAAGATGTTACTCCAATACAAAACAGTAGCTGCAGCAAGCAAGATAAATTATGTACTCGGGGAATGAGATATCATTTGTACACTCACACACACACAGGTGGCCAGTGGTTCCATATTCCAGCATGGAACTTGGTGTTATGCCAATTCTAAGATGAGAAAGATTCAAGGTATCCTTGTTAACTTTATTTTTTGTTAAAACAGTTTTAATGATTTTTAAATAAAGCAAGTTTATAAACAATCACTAAGGATTTAACAGAAAATTGCATTTCAGAAATGTTGACATAAAAACTCAGGTAACAATATATAACAACTAAAAGAATAAAATTACTAAAACTATTTACAAAGACATCCATTAGTATTTACAAAAGTGATGGGGTTTAACTATTTCATATATGTATCACATGTAGAAAATGAAGTTTAGATTAAACATTAACATTATTGATATCTTTTCAACAAATTTGTAGGTTAACCCACAGATGATAGGTATATGTCTTTCTAGTTGTTCTAGATGTTATAGTTGTAAGTTGTAAATGACAAACCTCAGTTAACGTATTCTTGAAATCATTAAAAGAGGGAGGGGATTCAGATATCCAATTTCTTGTAATACTCTTTCTGGCCACAGCGAGTATTGCCCAGAGTAAAGGGTATTTAACCTTTTTAACACAATATGATATGAGTGTATTGAAAAGTACTAGAAACTTGGTAATGATAAAATTGTGACACCCATTCCCTGGCCCAGCAATTAAGGAGTCTCAATCCTCACCACTAACACCAGTGAGGGGCATCTCATATAGGAGGAAAGGATAACAAATACACACAGTAAAGTGCAATTTCACTTAAGAGTACACAGAGATCACAGTCAGTCCAGGGCCGGTCTCTCCCTTGCTCTCTAGGTCCGCAATAAGACTCCCCATTGGCACAGCTATGGGGTCCAGATCTCAGCCTAGTGGGCAAGCTAAAACCTCCAGCACCCTCTCTGTCCAATCAGTGCTTCATGTCCCTGCCCAAGTAGCTGACACACACACATGCACACTCACTTTGAAAAGAGTTTATACAACCACACAGACACTCCTGGGGATGGCTGGCACAGGTTCTCCAGCTGTGCCCCTTTTTCCCAGACTATACAGTAGTACCAGCTGCCACCACCCACTATTTATCAGCTACTCAAAGGCCCTTAAAAGTGTGCCCAATTATTACTGTGCAATATTATTATCCAGTTGGTAGTATACCCCAGGGCTAAAGCTATTGGAGTGGCATTGTACAATTTAACTAAAGGCATTCAAGTACTCTAAAGAGCTTAAATTATCTCTACAAAAACAGCCACAGTTGAAAGGGTTTAAAATATTTAATAACAAATAGTCAAAACACAAGACAATATGGAAACAAATAAAAATATTTACAAAAAAAAAACACAAGACAATACTTTTTACTACACGGTGCTAGTCAAGAGTTCAGAGATCACAAAGAAATACTTAAAATAATTCAGTAGTACAGTTCTGACATCAAAGAAAAACACTTTGTCTAATCTTTCTAGTTTCTAGCTATTTCTAAGAGAAAACACAAGTCTAAGATGAACTTACATATAGAGCAAGACAGTGCTGGTGAGTTGGATGGTCAAGACAAAAAATGTTTATTGCTCTCTGATTCTCTCTGTTTTTTAAAATCACATTCCTGGTTCACATTACATCATTCTTCAGACTTCCCTGGGTTCCCAGGCTAACAGAAACTACATTTACATTATTCACCTCTAGGCAGAAACCAGAGTAATAAAGGACTTTTATGCATGCAAATTCTGGCCATTAACTCTGGCCTTAAAACAATAGGCAGAATGCCTCACTCTAGACTAACTGACTTTGGGTTTTAACATCAAAGGGTCACAGCATGCTTTACTGGGTCAGTAGAGTGCACTGTTGTTACATTTTCTTCAGTTCCACATGTAACACTATTTTTACCATTTAAGACAACAATCCTGTGGTTTACATTAATATTTACAGATGACAGAATTATCTCCAAAATTCTATCTGGCTAGGCTGGCAGCCTTCATCTATCTTCACCCAATCTTCACATATCTCCCCCCTGGAGAACTCAAGCTAGTTTTTCAAGTGACCCTTGAGAAATGCTGCTTGAGGGAGTTAGGTCTAGCTGAGTGCACCTTACCCCATTCCCTGTCTTGAGAGCCCATCTGCATTGGTATTTCTAATCCCACTATCGGGCTGCATGGCCATATCATATGCTTGCAACCCCAAACTCCATCTTAGCAACTTGACATTTTGCTGGCTGGCTCTGTTTAACCATGTTAGGGGGTTGTGATCTGTCATAACCATGAATTTCCTTCCATACAGAGAAGGCTGACATTTCTGCAGTGCCCATACTATGGCTAGACATTCCTTTTCTACAGCTGCATAGCATTCCTCCCTGGGTTGCAGTCTATGACTGAGATAAAGCACTGGGTGTTCTTCCCCCTCTGATGAAATCTGGCTAAGTACAGCCCCCACCCCATGGTTCGAAGCATCCACCTGCACAAGAAATTCTTTGCTGTAATCTGGACTGGCTAACACAGGGGGTCCTCCCAAAGCTTACGTTTCTGGAATGCCTGCTCACATTCTATGGTCCACACTATCTTATCTGGCCTGTTCTTCCTTGTCAGGTCTGTGAGGGGAGCAGCTATGGTACTATAACTGGGGACAAACTTTCTGCAGTACTCTACTGTCCCTAAAAATGCCCTTACCTGCTTTTTAGTAACAGGTGCAGGCCATGCCTGAATGGCTTCCACTTCGACAGGTTCTGGCCTTATCTTACCACTCCCCACTCTATGTCTTAGGTAGGAGACCTCTGCCATACCAACCTGACATTTGCTCGGCTTAATAGTCAACCCTGCCCTCTGCAGTCTGCCCAGCACCTCCCTGACACGTTGAAGGTGCTCTTGCTAGGAATGGCTGTAGATGGCAATATTATCTAGGTAAGCAAGGGCAAACCCTCCTTTCCCTGCTAGGATATGATCTACTAGCCTATGGAAAGTTGCTGAGGCATTTTTCATTCCAAAGGACATCTTTGTGAACTCATACAAGCCAAAAGGAGTCACAAAGGCTGACTTTTCTCTAGCACTGGGAGTCAAGGGCACCTGCCAGTAACCCTTGGTAAGAGCAATGCTGGTAAGATACTTAGCCCCACCCAGCTGCTCTAGGGCCTCATCTGTCCTAGGCATGGGGTAAGCATCTGACTCTGTGGGACTATTTAATTTCCTTTAGTCCACAGAGAACCTGGTGCTGCCATCCTTCTTTGGCACCAGCACCACTGGGGATGCCCAGGGACTGTTGGACTCTTGAATCACCCCTAATTCTAACATTTCCTGTACTCCCTCCCTCAGAGTCTATTTGACTCTCTCAGGCACTCTATAAGGGGCCTGCCTAATAGGCCTTTGGGGTCCTGTATCCACCTGGTGCTGCCCCAAGTGGGTGCATCCTGGTTTCCTAGTGAACATGTCCCCAAATTCCTGCAACATTGCTCGGATTTCTCAACCATGGGTAGGAGATAGCTGCTGGGACATTGCTACTCCTTTCACTGAGGTGTCAGCCCAAGCCTGACTGAAGAGATCAGTCACCAGATCTCCCTCAGACTCTTCCTGCAATCCACTGCAAATGCTCAGCACAAGGGCCTCCCTATCATGGTGAGATTTCATCATGTTAACATGGTACAAATTGTGCCCCTGCCTTCTGCCTAGCAGGTCCACAATGTAATTAACATCACTTACCTTTCTTACCACCTTGTAGGGTCCCTCCCAAGCTGCTTGCAGCTTGTTGTGTCTGACAGGAATGAGAACCATTACCTGCTGCCCCACAGCATACTCTCTAGCTCGAGCGTTCCTGTCATACCACACCTTTTTCTGTTGTTGGGCTTCTGCCAGGTTCTCCTGGGCCAAGCTCATGAGTTCCCTGAGCCTTGTCCTGAGGTTCAGGACATATGCCACAACAGACCCCTTGTGAGACTCGCACTCACCTTCCCACTCATCTCGAATTAAATCTAGAGGTCCCCTCACCCTATGCCCATACAGAAACTCAAAGGGTGAAAAAGTTGTGGATTCCTGCGGAACCTCTCTGTAAGCAAACAACAGGTGGGATAAATATTTGTCCCACTACCTCTTAAACTGATCTGCAAATGCCCATAGCATGGACTTGATTGTAAAGTTTAACCTCTCAACAAGACCATTAGTCTGGGGATGGTAGGGGGTGGTCTTCATGTGCTTCACCCCACAGGACTTCCACAGACAAGCCAGCTGGTCTGACATGAAATTGGCACCTCTGTCAGTCAGTACTTCTTTTGGGAAACCTACCCTGCTGAAAATCTCTAACAACGCATTTGCCACCTTCTCTGCCTCAGTGGAGGACAAAGCAACTGCCTCAGGGTATTGTGTAGCATAATCCACTACCACTAGGATATACATTTTCCCTGTGGAACTTGGGGTGCTCAGAGGACCCACAATATCCATAGCTACCCTCTGAAATGGCTCCTCAGTCACAGGCAAAGGCATCAAAGGAGCTCTCACCTTGTCTCCTACCTTGCCTACCTTTTGGCACTGCTCACAGGTCCTGCAGTAACCTGTTGCATCTCTGGAAATTCCAGGTCAATAGAAGTTCTGCATAATAAGTCTTGTTGTATGTTTTCTGCCCATGTGACCTGCAAAGGGAATATCATGGGCTATGACTAGAAGCACCAGACAGTAGGCTGTAGGCACTACCAACTGCTGTACTCTCTCACCTTCTAGCCCTCCATCAGGGGTCCACTCTTTGTATAGCAACCCTTTATCCAAGTATACAGATTCCCCCTTTCCTTGAGAATCAGGTGCCTCCTTAGTTACCTGCCTCAGGCCATGCAATGTAGGGTCTGAGAGCTGAGCCTGTCTCAACTCTCTCCTTGTAACCCTTCCCAGCTCCCCCTTCTACAGGAAGTCTGGGATCCTCTGACAGTTGTGCCTCACTGTCAGCCTGGGTACTACTACTCACCTCTACCTTTGCAGTCACTTTGTCCAAGGGACCATCAGTACCCACAAGCAGCTGTGGCTCACCTTTAGTCGCATAGCTACAGGGTAGCTCCCTCCCTGAAGTAACCACTTCACCAGTCCTGGCTGCAAGTATGTAGTCTGTCTGGGTCTCCCCCAGGCTACCAGACCAACATGCTTGTCTCCTAGTCTGACTGTGTGCAACTGCACAAACACATGGTACTGGCTCATCCAAATCCTTCCCTATTAGAACATCTGCAGGATGGTAGTTTGGTACCCTTGTTGTCTCAAGACAACCTACTATTGGCATTTTGTCTTTCCCACTTACTAGCTCCCTCACTTTTTGTTCCCCACCTTGCCTCCATGGACACCTGTATGCCACATGGCCCCAGTGGTTGCATTAAAAATATTTAACCCTAGATGCTGGACGTGTACCTGGACTACTGGCTTCCACTGCTACTGGCAGATTCTGTTGGGGCAGTCTGTGCTGCCCACCATGGGTTCCTTTGGACCTATGAGCAGTACTGGGGGTCCTTTTCCTGTGCAGGGCTGCCCTGCTTGCCAGGTATAGGTCTCCCTTCTTCCCCAACTCATCTGAAGTGGCGCATTGTCTATCAGGTAACCAGATCCTCACATCCTCAGGCAAAGTGCTAAGGGCTTGTTCCCTCACTAAAAGGTCTGCCAGCCCTTCAAAAGTGGTGGCCTGACATCCACTCACCCACCTATGGAAATAAGTGCTCAGTTCAGCAACATATTCACACACACTTTCATCTGCCTTGCATCTATGCTCACAAAACTTTTTCCTATACGTTTCAGGTGTTAGCTTAAACAATTCTAACAAGTGATTTTTAACAGCAGTATAATCAAAACATGCAGTGTCAGACATTTTTGACAAAACAGTTGCAGCTTTACCATGGAGTAAGGGGGTCAGGAATCATACCCAGAGCCTTTGGTCAACACCATACTGTTTGCATACCATCTCAAACATATGCATGAAACTATCAACATTATCCCCCTCTTTAAACTGCAGAAGAAATGTACTGACCTTTTGTGCTTCTGGGGTTCAGTTACTCCCTCCCCATTATCTCCATGACTCTGGTGAAGAGTCAGCATCTCCTTCTCATGCTGCCTCTGCCTCTCCTTTTCCTCAGCTTCCAGGTGTAGCACTTTCTCATTCTCCCCAGCCTGCAAACATCGCAGTTTCTCCTTGTCCTCACTCTCTAGATGCCTTAATCTTTCAGCTACTTCTAGTTCCAAACACTTGGCCTCCAACTCAAGTCTCTTTAGCTCCAGATGGATTTTTAAGTCCTCTGCAGAAAGGTTGAGCTGTCCATTCTCCGAGGGTATTATATCTTCACTGCCAGTCTGATTGTCCTCCTGGTTGCTGTTTTCTGAAGCAGCTGTAACTAAGGCTGCAATCAGGTCTCCCTTAGTCAGGTTTCCATGCACCAGTCCCCTAGTTTGGCACATTTCTGCCAGCTGGATCCTTGTCAGCTTTCCATACTCCTCTGTTGACATGCTGCCTGTTCACCCTGACTAATTAATCTAACAAAAGAAATAAAATAATTGTTGTCTGAACTCTGAGTATTCACTGTGTGGATAATTTAGAGTACAAAATACCTTCAGAGCTCACTGTACACCAGTTACAGGAATTCACTCTACCCACACCACTACAAGCCAATTAGTATTTGCCAACCAATTAATATGTGGTGTGGATATCCCACCACTGCCAGACAATTAATATGTGACGCCTGTGCCCTGGCCCAGCAATCAAGGAGCCTCAATCCTCACCACTAACACCAGTGAGGGGCATCTCATATAGGAGGAAAGGATAACAAATACACACAGTAAAGTGCAATTTCCCTTAAGAGCACACAGAAATCACAGTCAGTCCAGGGCTGGTCACTCCCTTGCTCTTCAGTCCCCAATAAGACTCCCCACTTGCACTGCTATAGGGTCCAGATCTCAGCCTAGTGGGCAAGCTAAAACTTCCAGCACCCTCTCTGTCCAACCAGTACTTCATGTCCCTGCCCAATTAGCTGACACACACACACACACACACACACACACACACACACACACACACACACACACACACACACACACACACACACACGCACACACACACACGCACACGCACACACGCACACACGCACACACACACACACACACACAATCACACACACACACACACACACACACTTTGAGAAGAGTTTATACAACCACAGACACTCCTGGGGAAGGCTGGCACAGGTTCTCCAGCTGTGCCCCTTTTTTCCAGACTATATGGTAGTACCAGCTGCCATCACCCACTAATATTTATCAGCTACTCAAAGGCCCTTAAAAGGGTGTCTAATTATTACTGTGCAATATTATTATCCAGTTAGTAGTATAGCCCAGGGCTAAAGCTATTGCAGTGGCATTGTTCAATTTAACCAAAGGCATGCAAGTACTCTAAAGAGCTTAAATTATCTCACAAAAAACAGCCACAGTTGAATGGGTTTAAAAATATTTAATAACAAATAGTCAAAACACAAGACAATACATTTTACTACACAGTGCTAGTCAAGAGTTCAGAGATCACAGAGAAATACTTAAAATAATTCAGTAGTACAGTTCTGACATCACAGAAAAACACTTAGTCTAATCTTTCTAGTTTCTAGCTATTTCTAAGAGAAAACACAAGTCTAAGATAAACTTACATATAGAGCAAGACAGTGCTGGTGAGTTGGATGATCAAGACAAAAATGTTTAATGCTCTCTGATTATCTCTGTTTTTAAAATCACATTCCTGGTTCACATTACATCATTCTTCAGACTTCCCTGGGTTCCCAGGCTAACAGAAATTACATTCACATTCTTCGCCTCTGGGCAGAAACCAGAGGAATAAAGGACATTTATACATGTAAATTCTGGCCATTAACTTTGGCCTTAAAACAATAGGCTGGATGCCTCACTCTAGACTTACTGACTCTGAGTTTTAACATCAAAGGGACACAACATGCTTTACTTGGTCAACAGAGTGCACTGTTGTTATATTTTTTTCAGTTCCACATGTAACACTATTTTTACCATTTAAGACAACAATCCTGTGGTTTACATTAATATTTACAGATGACAGAATTATCTCCAAACTTCTATCTGGCTAGGCTGGCAGCCTTCATCTATCTTCACCCAATCTTCACATATCTCCCCCCTGGAGAACTCAAGCTAGTTTTCAAGTGACCCTTGAGAAATGCTGCTTGAGGGAGTTAGGTCTAGCTGAGTGCACCTTACCCCATTCCCTGTCTTGAGAGCCCATCTGCATTGGTATTTCTAATCCCACTATCGTGCTGCATGGCCATATCATATGCTTGCAACCCCAAACTCCATCTTAGCAACTTGGCATTTTGCTGGCTGGCTCTGTTTAACCATGTTAGGGGGTTGTGATCTGTCATAACCATGAATTTCCTTCCATACAGAAAAGGCTGACATTTCTGCAGTGCCCATACTATGGCTAGACATTCCTTTTCTACAGCTGCATAGCATTCCTCCCTGGGTTGCAGCCTATGACTGAGATAAAGCACTGGGTGCTCTTCCCCCTCTGATGAAATCTGGCTAAGTACAGCCCCCACCCCATGGTTCGAAGCATCCATCTGCACAAGAAATTCTTTGTTGTAATCTGGACTGGCTAACACAGGGGGTCTTCCCAAAGCTTACGTTTCCGGAATGCCTGCTCACATTCTGTGGTCCACACTATCTTATCTGGCCTGTTCTTCCTTGTCAGGTCTGTGAGGGGAGCAGCTATGGTACTATAACTGGGGACAAACTTTCTGTAGTACTCTGCTGTCCCTAAAAATGCCCTTACCTGCTTTTTAGTAACAGGTGCAGGCCATGCCTGAATGGCTTCCACTTTGACAGGTTCTGGCCTTATCTTACCACTCCCCACTCTATGTCTTAGGTAGGAGACCTCTGCCATACCAACCTGACATTTGCTCGGCTTAATAGTCAACCCTGCCCTCTGCAGTCTGCCCAGCACCTCCCTGACATGTTGAAGGTGCTCTTGCTAGGAATGGCTGTAGATGGCAATATTATCTAGGTAAGCAAGGGCAAACCCTCCTTTCCCTGCTAGGATATGATCTACTAGTCTATGGAAAGTAGCTGAGGCATTTTTCATTCCAAAGGGCATCTTTGTGAACTCATACAAGCCACAAGGAGTCACAAAGGCTGACTTTTCTCTAGCACTGGGAGTCAAGGGCACCTGCCAGTAACCCTTGGTAAGAGCAATGCTGGTAAGATACTTAGCCCCACCCAGCTGCTCTAGGGCCTCATCTGTCCTAGGCATGGGGTAAGTATCTGACTCTGTGTGACTATTTAATTTGCTTTAGTCCACAGAGAACCTGGTGCTGCCATCCTTATTTGGCACCAGCACCACTGGGGAGGCCCTGGGACTGTTGGACTCTTGAATCACCCCTAATTCTAACATCTCCTGTACCTCCTCCCTCAGAGTCTATTTGACTCTCTCAGGCACTCTATAAGGGGCCTGCCTAATAGGCCTTTGGGGTCCTGTATCCACCTGGTGCTGCCCCAAGTGGGTGCATCCTGGTTTCCTAGTGAACATGTCCCCAAATTCCTGCAACATTGCTCGGATTTCTCAACCATGGGTAGGAGATAGCTGCTGGGACATTGCTACTCCTTTCACTGAGGTGTCAGCCCAAGCCTGACTGAGGAGATCAGTCACCAGATCTCCCTCAGACTCCTCCTGCAATCCACTGCAAATGCTCAGCACAAGGGCCTCCCTATCATGGTGAGATTTCATCATGTTAACATGGTACAACTTGTGCCCCTGCCTTCTGCCTAGCAGGTCCACCATGAAATTAACATCACTTACCTTTCTTACCACCTTGTAGGGTCCCTCCCAAGCTGCTTGCAGCTTGTTGTGTCTGACAGGAATGAGAACCATTACCTGCTGCCCCACAGCATACTCTCTAGCTCAAGCATTCCTGTCATACCACACCTTTTTCTGTTGTTGGGCTTCTGCCAGGTTCTCCTGGGCCAAGCTCATGAGTTCCCTGAGCCTTGTCCTGAGGTTCAGGATGTATGCCACAACAGACTCCTTGTGAGACTCACACTCACCTTCCCACTCATCTCGAATTAAATCTAGAGGTCCCCTCACCCTATGCCCATACAGCAACTCAAAGGGTGAAAAAGTTGTGGATTCCTGCGGAACCTCTCTGTAAGCAAACAACAGGTGGGATAAATATTTGTCCCACTACCTCTTAAACTGATCTGCAAATGCTCATAGCATGGACTTGATTGTAAAGTTTAACCTCTCAACAAGACCATTAGTCTGGGGATGGTAGGGGGTGGTCTTCATGTGCTTCACCCCACAGGACTTCCACAGACAAGCCAGCTGGTCTGACATGAAATTGGCACCTCTGTCAGTCAGTACTTCTTTTGGGAAACCTACCCTGCTGAAAATCTCTAACAACGCATTTGCCACCTTCTCTGCCTCAGTGGAGGACAAAGCGACTGCCTCAGGGTATTGTGTAGCATAATCCACTACCACTAGGATATACATTTTCCCTGTGGAACTTGGGGTGCTCAGAGGACCCACAATATCCATAGCTACCCTCTGAAATGGCTCCTCAGTAGCAGGCAAAGGCATCAAAGGAGCTCTCACCTTGTCTCCTACCTTGCCTACCTTTTGGCACTGCTCACAGGTCCTGCAGTAACCTGTTGCATCTCTAGAAATTCCAGGTCAATAGAAGTTCTGCATAATAAGTCTTGTTGTATGTTTTCTGCCCATGTGACCTGCAAAGGGAATATCATGGGCGATGGCTAGAAGCACCAGACAGTAGGCTGTAGGCACTACCACCTGCTGTACTCTCTCACCTTCTAGCCCTCAATCAGGGGTCCACTGTTTGTATAGCAACCCTTTGTTCAAGTATACAGATTCCCCCTTTCCTTGAGAATCAGGTGCCTCCTTAGTTACCTGCCTCAGGCCATGCAATGTAGGGTCTGAGAGCTGAGCCTGTCTCAACTCTCTCCTTGTAACCCTTCCCAGCTCCCCCTTCTACAGGAAGTCTTGGATCCTCTGACAGTTGTGCCTCACTGTCAGCCTGGGTACTACTACTCACATCTACCTTTGCAGTCACTTTGTCCAAGGGACCATCAGTACCCACAAGCAGCTGTGGCTCACCTTTAGTCCCATAGCTACAGGGTATCTCCCTCCCTGAAGTAACCACTTCACCAGTCCTGGCTGCAAGTATGTAGTCTGTCTGGGTCTCCCCCAGGCTACCAGACCCACATGCTTGTCTCCTAGTCTGACTGTGTGCAACTGCACAAACACATGGTACTGGCTCATCCAAATCCTTCCCTACTAGAACATCTGCAGGTTGGTAGTTTGGTACCGTTGTTGTCTCAAGACAACCTACTATTGGCATTTTGTCTTTCCCACTTACTGGCTCCCTCACCTTTTGTTCCCCACCTTGCCTCCATGGACACCTGTATGCCACATGGCCCCAGTGGTTGCATTAAAAATATTTAACCCTAGATGCTGGACATGTATCTGGACTACTGGCTTCCACTGCTACTGGCAGATTCTGTTGGGGCAGTCTGTGCTGCCCACCATGGGTTCCTTTGGACCTATGAGCAGTACTGGGGGTCCCTTTCCTGTGCAGGGCTGCCCTGCTTGCCAGGTATAGGTCTCCCTTCTTCCCCAACTCATCTGAAGTGGTGCATTGTCTATCAGGTAACCAGATCCTCACATCCTCAGGCAAAGTGCTAAGGGCTTGTTCCCTCACTAAAAGGTCTGCCAGCCCTTCAAAAGTGGTGACCTGACATCCACTCACCCACCTATGGAAATAAGTGCTCAGTTCAGCAACATATTCACACACACTTTCATCTGCCTTGCATCTATGCTCACAAAACTTTTTCCTATACATTTCAGGTGTTAGCTTAAACAATTCTAACAAGTGATTTTTAACAGCAGTATAATCAAAACATGCAGTGTCAGACATTTTTGACAAAACAGTTGCAGCTTTACCATGGAGTAAGGGGGTCAGGAATCATACCCAGAGCCTTTGGTCAACACCATACTGTTTGCATACCATCTCAAACATATGCATGAAACTATCAACATTATCCCCCTCTTTAAACTGCGGAAGAAATTTACTGACCTTTTGTGCTTCTGGGGTTCAGTTACTCCCTTCCCCATTATCTCCATGACTCTGGTGAAAAGTCAGCATCTCCTTCTCATGCTGCCTCTGCCTCTCCTTTTCCTCAGCTTCTAGGTGTAGCACTTTCTCATTCTCCTCAGCCTGCAAACATCGCAGTTTCTCCTTGTCCTCACTCTCTAGATGCCTTAATCTTTCAGCTGCTTCTAGTTCCAAACGCTTGGCCTCCAACTCAAGTCTCTTTAGCTCCAATTGGATTTTTAAGTCCTCTGCAGAAAGGTTGAGCTGTCCATTCTCCGAGGGTATTATATCTTCACTGCCAGTCTGATTGTCCTCCTGGTTGCTGTTTTCTGATGCAGCTGTAACTAAGGCTGCAATCAGGTCTCCCTTAGTCAGGTTTCCATGCACCAGTCCCCTAGTTTGGCACATTTCTGCCAGCTGGCTCCTTGTCAGCTTTCCATACTCCTCTATTGACATGCTGCCTGTTCACCCTGACTAATTAATCTAACAAAAGAAATAAAATAATTGTTGTCTGAACTCTGAGTATTCACTGCGTGGCTGATTTAGAGTACAAAACACCTTCAGAGCTCACTGTACACCAGCTACAGGAATTCAATCTACCCACACCACTACAAGCCAATTAGTATTTGCCAACCAATTAATATGTGGTGTGGATATCCCACCACTGCCAGACAATTACTATGTGATGCCCGTGCCCTGGCCCAGCAATCAAGGAGCCTCAATCCTCACCACTAACACCAGTGAGGGGCATCTCATATAGGAGGAAAGGATAACAAATACACACAGTAAAGTGCAATTTCCCTTAAGAGCACACAGAAATCACAGTCAGTCCAGGGCTGGTCACTCCCTTGCTCTTCAGTCCCCAATAAGACTCCCCACTTGCACACCTATAGGGTCCAGATCTCAGCCTAGTGGGAAGCTAAAACTTTCAGCACCCTCTCTGTCCAACCAGTACTTCATGTCCCTGCCCACACACACACACACACACACACACACACACACACACACACACACACACACACACACACACACACACACACACACACACACACTTTGAGAAGAGTTTATACAACCACAGACACTCCTGGGGAAGGCTGGCACAGGTTCTCCAGCTGTGCCCTTTTTTCCCAGACTATATGGTAGTACCAGCTGCCATCACCCACTAATATTTATCAGCTACTCAAAGGCCCTTAAAAGGGTGTCCAATTATTACTGTGCAATATTATTATCCAGTTAGTAGTATAGCCCAGGGCTAAAGCTATTGCAGTGGCATTGTTCAATTTAACCAAAGGCATGCAAGTACTCTAAAGAGCTTAAATTATCTCGACAAAAAACAGCCACAGTTGAATGGGTTTAAAAATATTTAATAACAAATAGTCAAAACACAAGACAATACATTTTACTACACAGTGCTAGTCAAGAGTTCAGAGATCACAGAGAAATACTTAAAATAATTCAGTAGTACAGTTCTGACATCACAGGAAAACACTTAGTCTAATCTTTCTAGTTTCTAGCTATTTCTAAGAGAAAACACAAGTCTAAGATAAACTTACATATAGAGCAAGACAGTGCTGGTGAGTTGGATGATCAAGACAAAAATGCTTAATACTCTCTGATTCTCTCTGTTTTTAAAATCACATTCCTGGTTCACATTACATCATTCTTCAGACTTCCCTGGGTTCCCAGGCTAACAGAAATTACATTCACATTCTTCGCCTATGGGCAGAAACTAGAGCAATAAAGGACATTTATGCATGTAAATTCTGGCCATTAACTTTGGCCTTAAAACAATAGGCTGGATGCCTCACTCTAGACTTACTGACTCTGAGTTTTATCATCAAAGGGACACAACATGCTTTACTTGGTCAATAGAGTGCACTGTTGTTATATTTTTTCAGTTCCACATGTAACACTATTTTTACCATTTAAGACAACAATCCTGTGGTTTACATTAATATTTACAGATGACAGAATTATCTCCGAAATTCTATCTGGCTAGGCTGGCAGCCTTCATCTATCTTTACCAATCTTCACAAAATTGTCTGTGAATACTGCCTGTAGTAGATCATTGATATGTCTCCAAAATATACTTATAGCAGGGCAGTCATAGAGCATATGAACCCAATCAATGTTTATATCTGATTTACATTTGTTACATAAGTTTTGCTTTCCATTAATTTTGTTCATTAGTTGAGGAGTGTAAAAGGATCTATGCATAAATTTCCAAGAGTATAATTTCCATTTAAGTGATAAAGTTGTTTTCCCTGCAGATTCATATATATTTACTTTATCTTGATTACATGGAAGTGCATTATTGGAAGTACAGAAGTAGTTCCAAAAACTGTCTGAACATGTTTCCTCTCTAATAAGTCTGTATATAAATGATAATTTACCTGAATAAGTTTGTTTATGTTGGAAAATTGACTGGAAAAATCTAGTAGTGTGCCAGTATCATGTCTTATTGCTGGAGAGATCAGGTCTATTTTATTGCACAAAAATAATCTGAGGGACTGTATATCAATCCATAAGGATTTGTCTAACTGAAATTCATTTATCTAATTTACATCTTTAACCTTTCCATCAGAGATTAGTTGAAACCAAAACATCAGATATTTTTGTTTAAATAAAGTGATTTTATTTAAGTCTGAGGATAGCAACAATTCTTGGGTAAAAGCAATGGGGAATACTAGAAAAAACATTCTTGATATCTGAAGTGTTTAAATATAAAATCTCTGAAATTTGTTAGTGTATTGTGTATATAGCTATATGGGTGTTTGGATGTTGTATGTGTAGTGAAGTAATCTTTTAGTATCCATAACATTGGATTATTTATTAACTTATAGGTTTGAGGTCTCATTATTAATTGCATAGCTGTAGATTCCAATAGAATTTCCATTTGGTCATATATGAAGTATCTAAAAGTTGTACAATTGATCTGATAATGGAGGAGTGGGAACAGATGTTCAGATCTGGAAAAGCTATACCCCCTTTGTTCCAACTACTAAGATGTTGTCTAAGAGCTAATCTTGGTTTTCTAGGGAACCAAAAAAATTTTAATAACAGGGAATTCAACTTATTACTGAATATTTCAGTTAGAAATATTAAAATAGATTGAATAATATAAAGGATTTTAGGTAGGATTATCATTTTAATGATAGTTAATCTTTCCTCTGTTGTGAATAGTATTGTATTCCATTTCATTAATAAAGTTTGAATGTTTTCATAACATTTATTATAATTTAGTTGTATAATTGATTTGATGTCTTTAGCAAGAATGATTTGTGGGTATGTAATTTGATCTGTAATTAATTTATATTTATCATTATTTATAATTCTCTTATTTTTATTTGAATGAATGGGTAGACTCTTTGTTTTGCTGTCATTAAATGTCAGTCCAAAAAACTTCTGAAATATGTTGATGGCATCAAACAATGCAGTTACAGAGGAATCATCTCCCTTAGTGGTAATAAGTACATCATCCGCAAACAGTTGGATTTTAGAAGTTATCTCTCCATTGAGCTCTAAACCTCCAATGTTTTTATTTTTATGTATATCATTGGCCCACGGCTCCATTATAAGAGTAAATAATAGGGGGGGGGGCTTGTTTAGTTCCTTTAGTAATAGATATCTGGGTTGAAGTGTATGATCCTAGAGCTCCCTTATATAAATGTATTAGTAAATTAATGAAATTATTTGAAAAGTTTAGACATTCTAATAATATGAATAAATAGTCCCAGTGTATTGAATCAAATCTTGAATTTATGTCAAGGCTAATCAGTGACAGAGTTTTTTTCTTTCTGCGAGAATAATAAATTAAGGCAAGAGATTGTTTAATGTTATCAAAGGTACTTCTATTAGTTACAAAGCCTGTCTGGTCATCATCTATTAAATATGGTAGCAATTTTTTAAATCTTTCGGCATAAATATTCATGAACATTTTGTAATCAACATTTAAAAGAGAAATGGGTCTATATGAAGAACATAATTTAGGGTCTTTACTAGATTTTAGAATGGGTGATATAAATATGTATTTCCATGAAGGAGGCAGTAAAATGTCATTTTGAGCTATAATGAAAACTTTGTGGAGTAAAGAGATAGCAGTTTTAGGTATCATTTTATAAAGTTCAGGTGTAATACCATTGTTTCCTGGAGCTTTGTCTTGTTTGAGTTTATTGATTTGAATTTGTACATCAACTAGGGAGATTTGCTTGTCAGTAAATTCTGACTGTTGCTTGTTAAGTTTGTTATATATGTTTTATTTATATATTCTTTTATCTTATCTTTAGATTTTATGCTATGTGAGGTTTGAGTAATTGTGTGGAAGTGACACCTGAATTAATCTATTATATATTGTATGTTATAAACCTTTTTTTCTTCAGAGTATATTCCTTTAATATGATTATGTTTATTAATTATTTTGGGTTTATTTTTAAGGTTAGTAAAATGTTTGGGGTTTACTGAGTAGGCAAGAAATTTATATTTTTCTAAGGAGATCATAGTCTTGTAATGTAATATAGCACTGTATTCCTGTTTCATTTTGTTTATTTCATCTCTAATATTCTTAGATGTAGGCCTATCCTTAATTTTAAGATATAACATATCCAATTTGTCTTGTATTTTTTAAGTCTTCATCTCAGGACTTTCTTTTGTTATATTACCATTTATTTATTTGTCCATATAGATAGACTTTTAATGCATTTTATATATATATATATATATATATATATATATATATATATATATATATATATAAAGAGTTAGACATAGAATTTATATTTACAAAATTTTGAGTTTCTTCTTTTAAGAATGTTTGAAATTCTTTTAATTGTGCTAGGTATGAGGGAATTCTTTTTATATGTACAGTAGAAGGATTATAAGCTCAAACGTAATAAAATTATGATCAGAAACAGGGCAAGATACTGTCTTACTTTTCGTTAAGTCATCTAATATTTGCGTAGAAATAATTACCCTATCTATTCTGGAATATGTTTTATATCAGCTAGAATAGAATGTGTATTGTGATGAGCTCAAATCTGTATAATCATGGATATCTTTCAATTGATAGAAGTCCATGAATTGTATTAGTTGTTTAGCCTGTGGTGTTATCTTCCTTTTCCCTGAAGTACTAGAGTTTTTATAATTTAAAATATAGTTCAAATCACCTGCCATAATAATATTTTCCTCAGATTGAGATACTATTTGATTGAGATGTTGTTTAATAGCATTGGTTCCAATGCCCGGTAACCAGTAGTTATTTACTAGGGTGAAAAGTTTTTTATTTATTTCAATTATAACTAAGCATAACATCCCGTTGTCATCTTGGTATGATTTTATTATTCTTGGTGAAGAGAGTGATCTATTCCAAAGAATAGTAACACCGCTTTTCTTTTTAGAGTGTTCAGAACTAGTAATAACTGTACATTTATTTGTGTTTAGAAAATTAATGTTATCTTTCAATAGATGAGTTTCTTGTAGAAAAATTATGTTTGGTTTGTGAATGGCTAAATATTTGAATAAGCTTCCTCTTTTGATAGGATTATTCAGACCATTTATGTTTTTTGATAAACCTTTTAATGTAGCCATTACATTATAGTAGTGTTAATATGCATTGTATCTTGTCTACGTCTTGTATATACTTTATGGAATCTTCTCCAGAATGTGAGTTATTTAAACTATAAACTATGCTCATTATTACAAAGTGGGTAATATATGTGTTTTGATTATTGTAACTTACATTTATAGATATATGGATTGTAATGGATATCAGGTAAGAGTTATTAATAAGTTTGGAAGTAAAATATAACCTATGTAAAGTTAATGTAGCTTTCCGCCTGGAGTTGTAAACTCCTTGTCCCAGTGACATCAGTCACTTGGATCAAACTCCTAAACAGTAGCAACAGACCACAGCTACCACTAGATATACATTTTAGATATGTAAAACTTTAACTAAGTAAATGATTATATATTATTATATAGTGTAAATTAGAAAGTTAAATTCAGTGTAACTCATCTGATATGACAATTCAATGCTCAAGTATCAAGTGGGTTGTATACATTAAATACATCAGTGAATAAAACAGAGTTTGCAAAATGTCCTAGATTAACAAGATATTTTCTTATAAAGGAATGAAACCAACTTTATCTATCAATTTTTCAGTAACCATTCTATGATGCTTAACAAAATGTTTATAACCATTGTGTGTAAAACCGTAATTACATTCTGTACACAAATTATAGTGTGAAGTAAAATATATGTTAAATTTCCTCTTTAGACATCAGTACTAAAGACAATCCAGATGATCGTACTATAAATCATAATATAACAGTTATGTTTGATGTAAGGGGAAAAAAGAAAGAAAAAAGCACTATGACTATAAAGCTATAAAATCTCTTCTGTTGAACCTTAGTAGAGATTACTGTTGCCAGTTGTTTCAGACAATTATCATTAATGAAAACAACGGAACTCATTAACCCCTCAATAAGGATTAAACAGTGTTAAAAGGGAAATCTTGAAGTGCTACATGTTACAGGTTATGACCATTTATATTATAAAGTGCATATATCAGTTTAAATTATTCATTGAAGAATATACCAAAATAAATAACTACAAGCATTACTGAACTATACAGATAGAAACAATAAAGTAACTCATTTGTTAATAGACAGTGTTTTCATATTATAAGACCTTATAGTTGTGCAACCACTAGAAAATATAAATGCCTTCATAGCTAACCAAAGCATAGGGTTAACAGTACCATCTCCATACATAGTATTGACATAAAAAAAGACATTAGTTATAACCTAATACAAAATTAAATGTATTTTGCCTGTTTAAACTGTACATAACTATGTATACATTATGGTATTCATTTAATAAAGTTTAAGAGCACTTACTTTTTTCCCCTTTCCCTCTTTTCATTTACTTGCTGTTACAAAAAAAAAAAAAAAAAGAACCAAATGGTATAAAACTTCAGTCTTCTTTACAGATATATCATATCTCATCAATCTGCCATATTAAAATGCTCAAAAACTATTAATTAAGCATAAAATGAATTTTGTTTTAATTTCTGAAGCTTTCTGACAAAAATGTAGCTGGAGACTTCCTGGTTAGCCTGGGGTCATTGTGCTGACATCATCAGATTGCGTCGCAAAGCCATGGAGCAGATACAAGGCATTTGAAAGTGTTTCCAGGATGAATCAAGGCAGTTCGAGGTGAAATAACCTTGCGGATTATCAGCGCGAGCGGATTCAAAGTCCAGAAGTTGTCTCTCACACATATTAGCAGAACAACCGCCAAAAAAAATAGTATTAGTTAGTTTTCAGTTGGTATGAGGGATGTCTGTGTGGGAAAGTTTTCAAGGCTGCATACAACCAGCACGAGCATACAGCAAGCTTCAGTAAAACACAGAATTGTCAAAGTACATTACATTACTTTAGTGGGGAGAAAAAAAACTGACTCCACTAGAAACCAAGTCCCTTCTAATCATATTCTGGATCCACAAACTCTCCAAATAAATAAGCATGGCATACAAAGGTATATAAAAAAACCCACACAGCAGAGTCATTACCCAAACACATACAGTCTGAATCAGAAATAGTTCAAAGGCATAACATATCAAAGTACTACCAAGGGCATATAACATTAGAGAAAGAAAATAATTAATAAAAATGATTTAAGCCTTTAAGGAAAAGCATAATACCCAGTTAGAAGGAAAGGAGGGAATGTATGTGTGTATTATGAGTTTAGCTTAATTGTACCTATATAAAGGGTAAGTATGTTTATCTCTAAGTCATTAGATTATGTCATGTTTATGTACTATTTCTAGAGAATATGTATTAAGGGAAATATTAACTTATTTCAATAAAGATGTTATTTATTTTCCTATAGCTTCATCTATTATAATATGAAAAATTAATAAAAAAATGTTTAATACTTTTACAGCTAGATATGAGAGGGTATTATGAAGCTATATTAAATGTCTTTATCTTAGATTAAGGAATATAGAAAACTATATAAATATTGGAGGTTGTGAAGGTAAGAGAAGAGGAAAAAAAAAAGAAGCTTACCTTGCAAAAAAGTACAGCAACAAAGGGTTTACATAATAACAAAATATCCAGAGATGTAACATAATGCAGAAGTAAATTATGCTCTAAGTCATTTGTTTTTTTAGTTTCTCTGAAGTTTTCCATGTTGAATTAGAAGCCAATCTTTTAAGTGAAGGGTTAGTCCATTCCATCTCTTCTATTTTTTTTTGGATCTATGATTTTTAACAAAATTCAACGCAGAGTCCATGTCCTCAAACAATTTAGGTCTCTCTGGTGAGAAGATCTTCAGCTTTGCAGGAAACAGAAGGTGAGTCTTCACTTATGCTTTCTTCAGCTCTTTTATGAGAGGTATAAATATTTTCCTTTTAGCTATTACTGTGGATGAATAATCATTGTCAAAGTGTATTATAGTCTCATTGGATTTAATTGGTGACTTGGACCAGACAGTTTTTAAAACTAATTCTTTGTCAGATGAAAGAAATTTGACAACAATTGATCTTGGTTGTTCTTTGCTGGTAGTATTGATTGCAGTAAGAGACTGGTGAGCTCTCACTATACCAAATTACATAGCTTCAGGCAGATCAAGAGTTTTTGGTAACCAAGTAGTGAGAAGGCTAATCATGTTATTCCCCTCTGTGCCTTCAGGTAATCCAAAGATTCTCATGTTGTTACGACGAGATCTATTTTCAAGATCACCTAGTTTATTTTGTAACAAGGTGTTTTGTTTAAGTAAGAACTCAACATTATGTTCATTAGCTATGATTTTACCATCCATGTCATTAAGAGCTTCTTCAATGCCTGTTATCTTAAATTGTTGTTGTTGTAAATCCTGGTGAAGTAAATCCATTTGTTTAGTAGTCTTTCTTTGAAGTTATCTATTTTGGTATCTATTTTGTCAATTTTTATAGTAAGGTCAGAGTTTGAATTTCTTTTTTTGAGACTGGAATCTTGATTGCTGGCCTTTGTGAAGCTCATGTTGTGTTTCTTCTTCAGATGAGACGTTTTCCAAGAATAATTTGACTAGAAGATCTGCCTTCTTTTTATTTTTAAGTAGATATTATTGTAGATATTGTTGAATATTATAAAATCAAATATAAATGAAGTTCCAGATTTTAGTCTGAAGACAGAATTCTAGTGTGAATAAAATTTCTTCAGTGGAGCTGTTGAATTCTGCTGCTACTCTGTGCCCATCTTGGCCATGCCCACCTTGTTAACTTTATTGAACTGTTTATATTTTAGTGGCTGTAAATTCAGATAACATTGCCAAAGGGGGAATGGTCATGCATTTTACTCAGGAAGATAAAAGTTGCTGACTTATCAAGATCAAAGGCTTTTGTCAAATACTTGAAACAGTTATCTTGAAGTGTGCTTTGTAATATGGCTGCTTTCATTTTATTTTTTATTTAACATTTGTTTACAGGGAAAGTCTGACTGGGACAGCCCATTTTCAGCGGAGGCCCAGAGAGAAAAGCTCCAGAGGCAATTAACAACTTACAAAGTTAACTACAAAGTTTCAGACATTACATAGTAAATTACAACATTTCATATATACAAGCCAGCAGTTGCATTGAATTACGTTGTGTTAAATATATATATATATATATATATATATATATATATATATATATATATATATATATATACACACACACACACACACACACACACACACACACACACACACACACACATGCACAGTGTCTGATACAGAGGTGTAACAAAAGCTTGAACATTACTACAGTATATTACATACATTAGAAAGCTAGTTTAAACTGTGTAGCAGATTTACATTTAGACATCAGATTAGTGATTAACTTTCATTTGGATCTAGCCAGTAGGGCAAGCATTAGTTTAATGTCAAAAGTAACTATGTGGGGAGTAACTGCAGCTGACCACCCCCTTACAAGCTATAATAAAGTTCAGTAAGCATGTTATTGTTGATCATGGAATCAAAAGTCTGTTAGGAAACAAGTTTATTTATATTACTTATCCATGTGTTGGCCAAGTGAGAGGGCTGATATGTTTGGATGCAAGTTGATTTAAATTATACATCCATTTGTTGGCCAGGTGAGAGGGCTGATCTGTTGGGAAACAAGTTTATCTATATTACATATCTATGTTCTGGCCAGGTGAGAGGGTTGACCCGTTGAGAGACAAGATTTACATTACATATTCATTTTTTGGCCGGATGAGATTGCTGATGCATATGAGTCTTCATCTATGATCCCTAAATTTACAGTAATACTAAAACAATATTAGAAAAACAATTCAGTATAATACAGTGTAAATATAAGGTGCTTATATTAATAGGAAAATCTTCAAGAAACAACAATGGTAGAAAATGACTGCATAAAGGTAAGTGAAAACAGCAGCAGAGTGGTAGTAACAGATATCCATCATAGAATGCTTCTTACACATTGATATAATAGTTGACATACATAGCCTGCATAGGCATTACTGAAATCAAAAACATAAAATTAATACTGAGACAAATATTTAACTGCACACCAATCAACAGCAGTGTAACCATTGAAAATAATAGTAGAAGAGACAGTTAATCAAAACAAGTGGAAACATTGCACTCTGGAATGTACCAAATGCTATATGTGAAGCATTATAAATCTGAAAAAATATCGAGATCACAGAAATATGAAGAGCTCAATATAACAATGCCTGGTTATGCTCCAAGATGAACAGATATTTCCAAGCATATATATCTGATACTGTATTGGTTACTTTTGTTTGACAGCTTCCTGTGTTTGAGGGAAGGCACACCCTTACTCAAAGTCCTCTTTTAGTAATTAACTTTTTGTTCATATACACACTGAATTAAACACAAAATAACAGTAATGGATTCAACTGTTTGCAGATAAGTAACCTTAGTTACTTCTGCCATGACTCTGCAACCTTTAGGGTTGTAAGCAATAACTGCAGTAGGAGGTTATGAACATTCCAAAATGATAGTGGGTAACTTGGAGGCTGAAACACATTTTTGGACAATGCCATGCTTCATAGGTTTTCCTTTTAAGTATCTCTGTACAAAATATTATAGAATGGGCTGCAGACTCCCTGGGTAAGCATCCTTAAGTATAACAATAACCGTATCCGGATCTTCCACTGGCATGTAGGATAGTGCCAATAATTCTTTAATCAATAGGGTAGGAAGCAACTGAACTATAGCATGTCAGGACGTGAGTGCAGAACCCTTTCATGTGAACAGATGAAAAATGAGTCTTATTAATTCAAAAGCAGCAGAATCAAAGCTGCATAGGATAGAATCAGTACTGATAATGATATTAAGTGCTTCTGCCAACCTGAGGGCACTTTCAAACATTAAACTGTATGTGCATTCCAACTTAGGGGACAACAAATAAAGTATTATTGGCATTAACCTTGTTATAGATAAGTACTTAATGGGTATGTTGTTCTGATGACCCTTGAGAAGTATAGCCCAGTTTCCCAATTGCTTCACATCAGACTGAATAAGAATTAATTATTGAGGATATTTTGGGGGGATGGTTGGGGTGAAAAGGGGATAAAGGTGGAAATAAATTTGTTTTTTTAACAGGTTAGCTATATTGCCAGGCTTGATTAATGTGGTACTATTTACCACTAATTCAGTACATTGTTGTGTGCTGCCCTTGTGGTTTCTGACACAGCTGTAGAAGATCATATGGTTATATTTCACCTAAGAAGCTATCTTAACCACAAAGTTGGCTTTGCTTGACTTAATTAGTTCCAAATTTAGCCCCCTCTTACCCCCAACCATCCCCCACAAAAATATTCTCAAACATAACCTCCAACTATAACTAAGGAGCATGTACTGGTTGCACTCACCAAAGCCAATAACACAACCTCAATGGGCCTAGATAACATCCCAGGATGCCTCCTGAATAGTTTAAAATATGACTTATCTAGACCACTGGAGTCATTATTTAACTATAGTCTTAAAACAGGCTTTGTGCCATGTGAATGGAGGACTGCAGCAGTCATCTGCCTTCATAAGAAAGTACCTTCAACAGATCCTGGAAACTACAGACCCATTTGTCTGACTAGTCCTGTTTGCAAAGCCATGGAAAGAATATTAATGGAAAATATCAACAAGGATACAGTAGACCTCCAGACACTGGATCCATCCCAGTTTGGCTTTGTCAAGGAAGGTCATGATTACTGAATCTGATGGACTTCTTCAAAAGGGTCACTAAGGCAATGGATGAAGGGAAAATAGTGCATACGGCCTACCTAGATCTCACTAAGGCATATGATACAATACCCCACTTGTGCATTGTCAACAAACTTATGGAACTAGTTATGAACACCTTTATAACATGTTGGATAGCTAGCTGGCTCACTGATAGGACCCAGGAGGTAAGAATCATTGAAGCCACCTCCACATAGAGGCTGGTCACCAGTGTAGTCTTCCAGGGCTCTGTGCTAGGTCCACTCCTCTTTGGCATCTACTTCTCAGATGTCAACCTAATGTAAAAGGCCTCTTGCTAACCAAGTCATTGACCCCCCTCCCCCAGATGAGAAGACCCTTCAGGGAAAGTCTAATACAGACAGACACTTGGTACCCAACCCATGGTTTAAAACTCAATACCAAGAAATGCATTATAGTACCTTTTGGAAAGTCTGCCACCCTGGATAACAAAGTCATTAATAAAACACCCTTAAAAGTTGATTCAGTAGTCATGAATTTGGGAACTCATGTTTATAGCAACCTAGCCTTCGACCAACATGTGTCCAAGGCAGTAAGAAAATCCTTCTATTTTGCTCAACGTACAAGCAAGGGCATAGCATCTAGCTCTAGACAGGTAAACATATCACTGTTCTTTTCCCTCATCAGACCCATCACAGAGTATAATGCCCCTTTTGGTATGTTCCTGACCAGACACAAACAGCAGTTGGAACATCCACAAAGGTTCCTTACAAAAAGAATACAGGGAGTAAACACAGTGTCCTACACTGATCACCTCAAAGCCCTGTCTCTTTACTCTGTATCATACAGACTTCTGAGAGGTGATCTTCACCTGGAATACAAGGTATCCCTGGACCCCATTTTGATGAACCTTTTTGTACATCTGCAAAACAAACCACAACAGAACTACTAGATTAAATTACCTAAATTTTGTCTGCTACATTTGCGATGTTTTGCAGAGAATTCCCATTCTCTAGAACAGACTCCCATTAATGTAAGCACAGTTCTTTCCTATCCCTATTTAAGTGTAACTTGGACCAATGGATGGGTAATTGCAAATTCACCTCTGGACTGGCTTCTATGTCTCTGATGGACAGAGGCAGTTAGTAAATCACCTCTTATATAAATCAAATTTGTGGGTCACATTTGGGTTGCATGGCTAGGTTTAAAAGGGCCCTAGTGTTCGTTAGCCTAGTATACACTTATGAACCTATGTGGGATTATATGTATCTTGGTGAATGACTGTTTTTGATGACTTCATGTCCACTATCAGCCTCTAATGTAACTGCCCTACCATGGCACCACTTTGATTAGCTTTTATGTGCATCACCAGTAGCTTTTTTCTCCATTTTCTCACTTTTTATTGCAATCCTTTTATCAAGAGCCTTGTTTTTTTACTGTTGCACAGATGCTGCCTATGGACTCCAGTGGAACCTATAATGTACTATGATCTCTATTTGCTGAAATTTCCTTGTCTTTTTCCTTCAAGACATGAGGAGCACAGCTACTTATTAAAAATATGTTTGTGTTGAATCACAGCAAATGGTACACCTGGTGGTATTGTACTAATTATATTAATACACTTGACTTCTAGGTGTAGCTGTGAGTGGCATTGGTATGTCTAATACCTTTATTTGAAAGCAAGCTGTTATCAGTTTGTATGTTATGTAGCTATAACAGTGTTGTGCTTGCACCACATTAATTTAGTCAACTAAAATACAGCTGTAGCCACATTTAAGGGTTGCATCTATTAAATGCAATCGACTTCATGAGAGTCCAATAATTGTGAGAGGATGCTCAGTGAAGC
Organism: Protopterus annectens; assembly: GCF_019279795.1. Taxonomy (NCBI): domain Eukaryota; kingdom Metazoa; phylum Chordata; order Ceratodontiformes; family Protopteridae; genus Protopterus; species Protopterus annectens. Next base: position 50,867,720 of record NC_056729.1, read on the forward strand.
AGCCATATATGTATATATACATTATAGAAATTACACTTCTCCAAAATTTAAAACCACAAGACAACTACACCAAAAACCTACTTTAACGAATGGTCAGACACCAGAATTTTACTTCGGGAAAGGAACCAGTTGACCAACATGAGGACATTTTCCCTTTTCCCCACTATAGTGAGATCTCAGAGTTGATATATTTAGTTAGGGGGGCTCAGCCCCCCACATGGGATGGTGTAGGGGGGCTCAGTCCTCCACTTGGGTGGTTCTGATATGCTTCGGTTTGTATATTTTGTAGTGTTGGCCAACTGGTTCCTTTCCAGATGTAAAATTCTGGTCATCTGAACATTTGTTAAAGTAGGTTTTTGGCATAGTCATCTTGTGGTTTTAAATTTCAGAAAAGTGTCATTTCAGTAATGTAAAGTAGACCCATACACACACACACACACACACACACACACACACACACACACACACACACACACACACACACACATACACACACACACACACACACACACACACACACACACACACACACACACACGTATCTCTGTATCCCATATAAATACATATATATATATATATATATATGTGTGTGTGTGTGTGTGTGTGTGTGTGTGTGTGTGTGTGTGTGTGTATGTGTGTGTGTGTGTGTGTGTGTATATATATATATATATATATATATATATATATATATATAGGCATAGATACATGCACACTTTAGAAATTGTGATTAAGGAAAAAAAATAGAGTAGAATAAGAGGTTAATTATTTCTTTGCTGTTTAGGTGTGTAAATATTGAGAGAAGTGTGTTTAGTACACCCCACTGAGAATAGGTTGGATTTCAATTGCTTAGTAATACTCAAGTAACAGTTAACTTTTCTGGTATTTGTTAAAAACAGTTAGTGAAAACATAGACAGGCTTAGTTAACTAAAAAAGAAAAGACAGTAGCTACAAGACTGGGGCAAGAGATCTAAGGCAGAGGAGAAAGAGAGGGGAGAATGAAGGCGATTCAGAAGAGAGATTATGACAGCTAGGGATGGCAGTTGATTAGCTAGTTAAGTAACAAAGGGCAGACAGAGAGAGACTGGAGAGGACAGGACAATAGCAGATCAGGGAAAAGAGATGGGGGTGGAAAAATGTAGTGGGGTAGCAGACAGCAAGACAATGGAGAAATGCAGTAAGATAGTAGGTAGGCAGTAAATAATAGAGGAGAAGACATGGAAGAGGAGGTCAGGAAGGCAATAAACACACAAACACACACACACACACACACACACACACACACACACACACACACACACGCGTGCGCGCGCGCGTGCGTGCACGCACATGCATGTGGTAGAGGAATAAGACAGACAGCAGTGATAAGTGATGAAGGAGTGATAAAGTCAGAGATTGAGATGCAAGGTGGAATACCAGATGGAGAGCAGGAGAACAGAAGGGAAAAAGGGTCACTCAGTGATTGGGAATGAAGGACAGAGAGTCAGGCAGAATAGACTGTAAAGAGGAGGATTAGAGCAAGCGGTCGGGGGATGACATAGCAAAGGGACAGGAGACAGAGATACATAACACAGGGGGAAGAGAGGTGTTGATGATGGTGGCTAATGAAGTAGAGTGCGGGGAGGAGGAATCATTTGTTGGCAGAGGGGGAAAGGGGAGGAAGGCAGTGCCTTTAGAGAGAAAGAACAGAGGTTGGATCAACACTGGGAAGTAGAATCGGATGAGAGGAAGGAAGTGCTGTAGTAGGAGGATGTTCATAGGTTCATAGATTAATACTAGGCTAACTGTCCTTGTGGGCCATTTTAAGCATAGCCAATTACCCGATAAGAGAATCAAACCCTTCATCTTGTGTCTGCAAGGTTAACACCTTAACTATTATGCCAACCTCCCATGCAGTGGAAAATAAGGAGAATGAAGGAAGATGTAGTCAGAGGGGGACAACAGTGTGTTGGGTATTTTAGGAGGAGTACAGGAAGGATGGGAAAGAGATCACATACAGCACATCAAGTGAAGTAACCAGCTGAGACAGGGAAGAATCTTGAGGTGCAGCTGGTTTGGGAAAAGTTGCAGGAAAAAGGAGAAATGACATGTGTGCATGTGTCAGGTGGTGTAACAGGACAGGGGAGCCAGCCACTGTGGGGCTTGGGTAGAGAAGATGTTGTGGTACTTGCAGACTCATTGGCTAAGAAGATTAAGAACGTGTTATTTATGAAGCCAGTCCTGAAGCTTAGACTATCAAGTCTGGTAAGAGTTCATCAAGGTAGTCCTCAAGGAACAGGCGTGAATGTATGCTGTCCTGCACCTAGGCACCAGTTGCGTGTAAGAACAGTAGTTTGTGGTGGTAGAAAGCAGGGCATGGGAAGTAGCTGAGAGGTATCAGGAGAAGGGGTAGAAGGGCAGTCTCAGAAGTGTTATCTGTGGCAGTAGCCAGCACGGGTCTACTTCATTTTTTGACTTACCATACTTTTGCATGTCAAAACGTCGAGACCATAACATCAAAAACTCAAAACACTGAAAAGTCATAACATTGACTCCCAAAACATCCAATTTCTCAAAGCATGGGTTACAATGCACTATCTCCAACGTAAACATTACTACACGTAAACATATACTGCAATAAACGATTCTGCAGGGGCAAGCCACCCTCCACCCCCAGCCCTGCAACTTAAATATACCAACTCCAAGGTCGCACCACAGTGGAGGAAAGGTACATACAACATATCTAAATAATTTCTGAAATATGCAAATGTCCCTTCGGAAAACATGTATACTGCCAACACAAACACATCCACTACTAGTTACTTTTCCAGCACCGCAAAGAACACTCACACAATTTCCTTTCCAAAAATAAATCCTACCATAAATAAATAAATCTCACTATCCTTTTCTTCAAAACTTGTGCTACAAAACGTGACATATTCTCTTCACCATAAAATGTAACATCCGCACATCTCTTTACTACAATTCATGACTTCTTAAAGTAATACCACAGTATTCATACCCAAGGGAAAAGGAATGTTACTGTTTTCGATGTTATTGGAGTCGATCTTATAATCTTTCAATGTTTTGACATTCGACATTATGGTAAGTCAACAAAATGAAATAGACCTGCCAGCACACATAGGAAGAGGAAATCATGGAGTATAATAACTATCTGTGGCATGTGATAAATAAGAAGGGCTGAGACCTGCTAGGATGCTTGAGGAGACCCATCAGAGGGATCGGCTGTATGTCAAGGACAGGCCTTAGCCCAGTAGAGTCACCACTGCTGAAAGGTATGATGGAAAGGTACATTTCCAATACTGTGCCATTAATCTAAGATGGAAGGTTGGGTGCCACACAAGCAGAGAGCAGGGTATATTCTCAGACATCTGGCAGCGGGAGAAAACAGGCACAGAAGACAACAGAGTAACAAGCATGGGTGACTTGGAGAATGGTTAAGTACAACTACTATACTTTATAATGAGTCTGGAAAGGAAGATGATGGAGCAGCAAACAGTGATGTAGGAGGGGAGGGAGGGTGACAATACAGAAACAAAGGCCAAGGGCATGGAGATGCCAGGGGAAAGGTTATTTAGGTATGAACATGAGAGGAAGAACATAAAAGAAGTAGAAAAGCACACAAGAGATGCCACCAATTACAAAGTCAGAGAGTAAGTGGAACAGTATCTAGTGAAGATAGCAAGGGATTTGAGAGGGTCCTAACATAAGGCAAGCACCTTGATTGTTAAGGTAGGGCAAGGAAGAAGTGATGGTTAGTCAATGACGAAAGACAGAGGACAGCATAAATAAATTGGGTAGGAGGAAGAGGGTTATGTTTATTGGGCAACTAAATCTTCCTGGTGTAGACTGGGGATCCTGAACCCCAGGGTAGAAACCAATTGAGAAGGATGGAACTGTACCAGAAGTGACAGAATTCTGGATGTGGTCCTAACCAGCACAGAGTGGGTTAGGGATGCCCAGGGATGGCACCATTAGTGTTTCTGAAGGGGGAATACAGTAACTGCCTAAAGGCAAAAATAATGGTGTGGGACTTAATGGTGTACAATGTGCTGGGTTGGGTGTCAAAGGTCATATGGATGCAGTAAGTTTGGTTGCATAATTTGTCATCACAGCCTGCCTGTCTATGCTATGACCAAATGTGTAACAAAAATTCACATTAACTCATTTAATTAGTTTAACACTGAGGTTGCTGCACCTCAGAGAAAGTTATGCAGTGACATGTAAAAATAGAAAATTCATACAGCTGACATGCTGTCAACCTTGCTGTGATAAAATATGTGCCCTTAGTGAAAGATGAGTTATAGGTCTGCAGACAAAATAGGGGGTGAACTAGCACTAGGAATGAATCCTAGGCTGAGTATTCAGCACTGTGACCTAATGTTTCATGGAGTGGTCATGTAGATGGAGGAATGGGTGGCCAATGGCTACGGCACAATAAATGACATACAAGAGAAAAGAAGGTTGGTTTAGGAAGGCAGATGAAGTATGGTAATGAAGGAAGTAGGTTTTCAAAGGAAGCTGAGGCAGGAATGGTGTAAATCAAAAGGAGGTTAGGAGGAACGTCAAGAAAGGGAACAAAGATTTGTTTTTCTTTTGTTGACAGGAGAAAGGTGGCAGGAAGGGATAAACTTTGCCAGGTTGAATTAAGGATTGGAAGGAGACTGAAAGAGATGGGAAAAGCAGAGAAACTGAATGAATACATTACCTCCGTCTTCATGAAAGACAGGAATGGGAAAGATGCCATGATGGGGGAGATTAGAGCAGAGTGATGAGAGATGGACACTAACATAGAGAATTTATTACTTGGTGCAGCAAAGGGTGTGTGATTTTTTTTTTTTTTTTGGGGGGGGCTATTTTAAAAGTAATTGGTTAAGACTGGCATGACAAAGTACAGAGCAGACAGAGAATGGCAATTGTTCAAGGTGGAATTTTTCCCAGTTACCATTCCCTTTGGAGTTGTGGGGGATCACACAAGGTACAGGATTGTTAGACTTAGGTCAGACAACACAGAGGTGGTATATTATACAAATGATCAACTACAAGCAAGAAGAGATTAAGGGTAGGCTAGCAAAACAGTTTTCCTCCAAAATCTACCACTAAATATCAGAGTTTAAGTGCAAGGCCAAGATTGCCACTGGCATATTCCATTTTTCATTTACAGTGGGCTGATTCAGGACTTTCGTGTCAGAAGCAGCACTAGGACCAGAGCATGCCATTTCATTTATGAGCACTTTGACTAGAGTGGTAGTTAATGATTAATTCCTTAGGATACTGTATAAGAAGGGAGTGCAGCATTTATTGCAAACAAACTATACTGAGGTTGGACAGCGATATGTCCTATACGAGGTAAGCAGATTATGGCTTCCATTACTGTAATGAAGGATTTGTGATAGGGCTGATGGAATGTCAGTAATTAGTAGTTGGAAAAAATGGAGAGTGCTTTGCTTAGCGCTTAAACTTACTATAAACTTAAAATGATCTCACCAAATCCCCCCACCCCAAACATTCAGGAAAATAAGTATCTCATCAGACCCAGAGTAATGCAAACACTGTGGGAAGCTTTCCATATAATTTATGCACGTGGATATGATGTCCTTATGTCTGGAGCCAGTTGAACTTCTTTTTATGGGGCATTCAGATGGTCAGAAATGATGCAACCCAATAAAAGCAAGGCGCAACAAACAGTGCTGCCACTGAGAGATGACTGTGTTTTACAAGTCACATATTTCTAGGTCAATCAAAGGGATCAATGAGTGTATAAGCTACCTGCTGGCACTCAATGGACCATAACAAGATACTAAGCCAATACAATTACACAAGTGATCCTCTCTCTGTCTCTCACTACTTCCATTTCTCCTAGTCTGCCAGGGCTAAGCCCCTGAACTCTCACTAATTTGAGCAATTGGTAGTTTTCTGACTAGTCCTAACTCCAACTCAGTGGCTGACATGAGTATCTGTACCACTGGCAGGGGTTCATGCATTTATACCTGCTCATGCACACATATGTACCAATGGATACTGACAATGGGTTGAGTATGCTAAACTTACATCCCAGATTTCTTTCTGGTTTGGTTTCTTCAAGTTTCTTCTTTTACAAGTAGCAGCCTGCCAACTATCCCACTGATTCCTCCTTCCAGGATTGGTGGGCCAAAATTAGCTGCTCGGTTTCTACCCTTCCTCACCCAGCTCTTAAAATATTAATATTCCTGATTAGCCTTTGGATGTTAATATAGGAAACCAAAACTATGAAAATAACTAACTGGATGCATGGCTTTAAACTGACACATTTGTCACCTCCTAACTCAGTGAAACAAACATGTTAAGTCCAAACAAAGGTGAAACACACTCACACATTAAAAAAAATGTGTGTTTAGATGCGTGTGCGTGTGGGGGGTGGGGGTACTCTGCAACTCCCTTTCCAACATCAGTATACAACTAATTCCAAAACTGATAAAACTTGAGAGTAAGGAGAAAACATCCTTAACCCTATATTTCAGAAATCTTGAGCTTTACCATGGAAGTATGCATGTTTAATCAAAACTCATGTTTGTTTGCCCATTTCAGAGTCAACAAGCTTTACATCAGTTTAAAGATGTACAACAGAACTAAGCCAAAGACATTGAATTTAGTTTTGTGACTGATTAATAACAGACAGAATGGTGTGTGGTATAAGAAATGACTACACCACAGGTAGGCTATTAAAAGAAAGGCACTTGACTTGATCAAAAACTGAAGATATATTTAGTGCAGTGATATTATAGTTAAAATAAATAACTGATTAAAAGATGTTTGCAAGATAAAACATGAGCCACATAAGGCAAAATGAGAAAGTTAAATTGTGTTGTAACAACAATGGAAACAGGAAAGATTTTTGAGGTGCGCAGAGAATATGCACTAGTCAAAGTACAGGCCTCGTAATTGTTGCACCTTAAACACAACATGAAGCATTGTCCTGCTTGTAGTAAAGACATTTTTGTAATATCAGTAATAGAAAGAATCATTTTGCAAAGACGTGCAAAAGGGAACTCAGGAGTGTTCAAAAACATACACGCTGTTGAAACAAAAACAAAACATAACCTGTTGCTGGCACTGCTGAAGTGAAAACGGTCAGTAAAATGAAATCTAAAAAAATTCAGTAGAAATGACACAAATACAAGTTAGGATATTGGCAAGAAATCCCAAGAATTTAATTAACAAATGTTGAATTTAAATTAGACACAGGTGCAGAGTACAGTACTGTGACTGAAGATATTCTGAAGCTCTGGGGTTAAAAGTTACAGATGAAAGTTATGTTCACTTTATTAACACTTAAAATATCAATTAAAAACACTAGGTCTAGAGCTACCTGTATGTGAATATAAAATAATAAGATCATGTTTCAAATCACAGCACATCAAGTAAACTTTAATATTCTGTATCTTATGGTGAGGAAATGCTGAAAATGGTAAAATTAATTTACTGTGTAAAAGCAGAGTGAAAGTGTGCACGTACAGTCTTGCCTCTGCAGAGGGATCCTCAATATTTTGCAAAGCCATAGCAATATATTTCACAACTATGCTAATTTATTTACAGATTTAGGAAGTTTACCAGGAGACTATCATATAGAAGAAATCCTGATATTATGCCAGTAATCCAAACCATGAGAAAAGTATCAGTTGTTCTCATTAGTAGAAAAGAACAAGAAAAGAAATGAAATGAATGGAAAGCTTAAATGTCATTAAGAAGCAATTGCAGTCAAAAGAATAGGTGAATGGTATGGATACTGTTGTAAAGAAAGGCAAGACTTGCATTTGCATTCATCCAAAAATATCTGAATAAAATGACTAAATGAGGGCATTACCCATTGCATGCAGTTGAGGAAATAGCCTGTTAAATTCTTTACTGCTGTAGATGTAAACCATGAATTCTGGCAGATAAACCCAGATTAGGAACACTTCAAATTACATACATTTAATAACCACTAAAAAAGTAGAGATTCCTTACACTTCTGTTTTGTATTTCAGCACCAAAAATGTTTAAAAAATTGTCACACAGGTAAATGAAGGCTTGGAAATGGTTGTAACCATAATTGATGATGCAGTAATGTGATATCAGACACAAAAAGAACACAACTGGCGACTAATTCAAGTTAATCAACAGCAAACAAAGTAAGAGTGGCATATCTGAAACACATGGACAAGTATTGAAGCCTGACACAGAAAAAAAGTCAGAGAAACTGTACACAAGTGTCCAAGCTAGAAGACAAGTAGATATTTCAGGTGTCGCTATGAATGAAACATTGTTTATTCATAGTACTCTATGCATGGAGTACATATGCAAATCATATTGCAAAGTTTGTATCCACTATCTGCCGGATTCACCATGGCTTGCACGGAGTGTACGAGTAGAGTAAGACTCCAAGCAGCCATCATGTCCGACGAGCAATCCAGGAACAGCTTGTAGGGGCGTGTAAGACAGCTCCTAAAATGTCTCCTACACGGACAGGGCTGGGATATGCAAATTACCTCACTTGCATCCGAAACGCATGCAAATGAGGTAAATTTGCGATCCAGGAAGCACAAACCTGTCCGAGTAGGAGCCATGTTAGCTGCAGAAATGTACTTAGTTGACAACTGAGTACCGTCCTGCAAATAGCACAATGTTGCCTTGTCAGCTCCAAATAAAGGTTGCATATGGTGGAGGAAGCATGCCAATGGCCAAATATACGGCCATTGTAAATGTTCCCAGATGCAAAATTAAAATTAAATTTTTTTTTTCGGCGATTTCCAATGTTTAAGCGTAGCGCAGCGCCACGCAAGTGGGGTGCGATAAAAAAATCATAAAATAAGAAAATAAAAGCCACAAACATGGAGTCTATGAAAACTGTTAAATTACAATGTAAGGGAATAGCAGGCTGAAGACAACATGGCCACCGAGTAGGGGTTGCTAAGGGGAGAAGCCCAGTCTAAGACATGTAACCAAGCATTAGTAGGCAATCCTATGTAAATGAGTGTTAGGACAGTGAATCGCACTTTTACATAGCAAATGAGCACAGTCAGTGGAGTGTAGGAGTAGGATATGGGGAGTAAGAGAGTATGAGATAGGTGACATCACAAGGGGGGTATGTATGAAAGTAGTGAAGCTCATAGGAGCAGAGTGGCATGTGTCAGCTGTCAGTTAGACATTATGGAAAGAGGTGTGTCAACAGGTAGGCCAGGGAAAGCCAAGAAATGGAAGGTGTATACTGTGGATAATACCAAAGTTTCTTGCTGAGCAGGTATGCGCGTGTGCGCGCCTGTAAACCCGAATAAGACAGAGTGCGCGCTTGAAAGCATGAGTGCGCACGTGTAAGCTGGACTAAGCATGTATAAGGCTGTTTAAAGACCTGTAAGTGTGTATGCGCGGGTGTGCGCGCGTTTTAACCCAAATAAGCAAGTTTTAGTCTATCTAAGCATGTGTGCGTGCGTGTGAGCTGCTGTGAGCGTGTTTGCGCTTCTATGCACGTTGCTCGCCCCTGAGGGAACAGAAAGGAAAAAGGAAGCACAACAAATAGTAGGAAGCTACCAGGGAATACTAGTAGAGCTAGCAGGTGAAAACAATCAGAATCAGGCAATTACACAGGCAGAACACAAGCCCAGGCCAGCACTTAAAACTCTGCAAACAACAGTGCAGCTTGTTTCTCTCAAGAGACACTGCAACACTGGAGTAAGCTACTAGAAGTGAAAACTGAAAAAGCTTCACTCAGACAAAAAATGCTAGGGGCTGCCATTGCTGTTATAAGGCAACATATGCAACATGCTGAGGGTGATGACAATGCAAATGCTGCCGGACAATCCACAGTGAGGAGACGGAGAAGAGTGTACAGGCCCAGGGTCACCTACCAGGGGTTACATGAGCTGGAGATAGTGGAGCGCTATAGAGTGGACAGAGACCTCCTGCAGCAAATTGTTGAGCTGTGTAGGCTACGCCTCACACACAGAACCAATAGAGGGGAACCTATCCCAGTGGAAACCAAGGTATGTGTTGGCCTAAGAATACTAGCAACAGGTACCTTCCAGAGACAAACTGGTGATATGATGGGGATATCACAGGCATCAGCATCCAGGGTACTGCATCAGTTCCTGGATGCCATGTCAGCACATGTCGGTGATCATGTATATTTCCCCAATTCCCGTGAGGTATTGGCCAGCAATATGCGTCTCTTCCAGCGAATAGCAGAATACACTGAGGTAGTGGGTGCAATAGACTGCACGCATATATGCATCAAAGCACCAGCCGGTGGGCGGGGTAGGGCCTACATTAACCGCAAGGGCTTCCCCTCCATCAACTGCCAGGTCATGTGTGATGCCCAAGGCATAATAATGAATGTGTGTACTGGCTGCCCTGGAAGCTACCATGATTCCCATATCTGGCATCTGATGCAGCTGTACCAGACATTTGCCAATGGGGACATCCCACATGGTCACTTAGTGGGGGATGCTGGCTATGCACTTGAGCTGTGGCTGATGACACCCATCAGAAATGCACACACACCTGAACAGGAATGCCATAATGAGGCACATGCACAAACATGAAATGTAATTGAGCATGTGTTTGTGTTGCTCAAGTCACGGTTCCGGTGCCTGGACACATCTGGTGGAGCCTTGCAATACTCACCAACTACATGTACCCAAATTGTCATGGTATGTGCTATGCTACATAATATGATTCTGCAAAAACAGCTGCAGCAGGACCAGCGTAGGCCTGGCCAAACAGCCCCCCACCATTGCCAAGGCCATCACAGGCAGAGCGTGACTCGGAGGAGGAACAACCTGAGCCTGCCCCAGTAGGCAGAAGGAGGCATGCCCAGTATGCCTTGGCAAAGAGGCAACGCATAGCACATACACTGGCTCAGTAGGAACCCTAGAAATGATACCTCTCTCTGACTCCCACATATAGTGAAAGGGATGCCTAAGTTGACACAACCTGCTTTCAAACATGTGCAGGGAGTGTAGTATGTGCATCCAACATAGGCAGCCCTGCAGCACCACCTGAGGCATGATGGCCATGTGTTAAGCAATGTAAGGTAGTGCTAAACAGCATTTACCACCATGTAATATATGCAAACTTGATGACCTTGAGTATCATCCTACCCTCACCAAACATGATGCCACAATATGAAGAAAGATGATCAATTACAACAATTGGCTTAAGTATTGGTGTCAGTGAAAAGGGTTCCAATGCCTGTCAGCCTGGGATGACATGCTTGACAAGACATGATGCTTCGCTAGGGATGGCTTTCACCTGTCACCTGTGGCCTTTTGGATATTGCCAAAGGCTCTTGTCACCCCTATAGTGCCTTTTTTAGGTAAGGCTCAAAAGACAAACCCACCTCCATAGGTATCACAAGGGATAAGAAACTAGAAGTAATGCTACTCAATGCCAGAAGTCTAAACTGCAAGATGCACGCACTCCAAACTCTCCTCAGCATGGAGAATGTTGATATCTGAGCAGTAACAGAAACCTGATTCAAGGCTCCAAAGAGCACCCTAGCACTAACAGGTTACACCTCATACCATGCTTAACAGCTGCAAAACATGGAACAAACTACAAAAGGAGGGTGAGTATCAATATTTGTCAAAGATACCCACACCCCCAGGTTGGTGGCACAGCATGAAGCATCAGAGACTATCCATGTGCAACTAACAGTGGGTAAAACCACCTTCCAGTTCATAGCCACACTTGGAACCACACTTGGCTGACTGGAGAACACATGAAAATATGAAGGTCTCCCCAAACACCATTATATTGGGTGACTTCAACTACCCAAACATAGACTGGGAGCATTACCCTAGCTGCAACACCCTAGCCCAAAGGTTCCTAGAATTTATAAACTCAAATGTTATGGAACAACTTGCTACCACTCCCACAAGACGGGAAAACATACTGGACCTGATCATCACCAACATGGGGACTCTATGCCCAAGACCAGAAGTGTATCCCTCACTGGTAAGATCAGACTATAGAGTAATCTCACTGGATATTCACATCCCGACCCCAGCCCATGGCCAGAAATCTACAGTGAAAAATTTCACTAAAGCAAATGTCACACTCCTCAAAACCGAGGTGGAATCCTTTACAGCCCCTGTGCCTGTGGAAAATGCGGCCCAGACCTCAGAACCCTTTATAAACGCATTCTATGAACACCTTCAGGAATGCATGGATCATGCAATCCCAAATAAAACTAAGATCCAATCCCCCAAAGGCAGGCATCCTGTCTGGTGGACCCCAGCCATAAAAAAACATACAATACAAGGAGGAAGCTACTATATGATAGAGTAAAATTCCAAAAAGGGAAGGCATCTCTGATCAGTATTATTGAAAAACTAGGGCCACACATAAAATCGTCTAAGGCCATCATTGAGATAAAAATTGTACAGGACACTAAGGATAATCACAAGGCTTTCTTTAGTTATGGTAGGAACCTGGGTGGGAATTCCCAGATATGCTCAGAATTAGTCCAAAATGACAAACAATACACCAAACCCACAGACATTGCCAACATCCGAGCTGACAGGTTCAGTGCAAACTCCCCCCCCCCCTCCCCACCAAATATCTATCCCAGCAGAGTGCTGGCCCCCTGACATCTCAGATGCCCAGGTAACAGCCAGCCTCTCCAAAGCAAATCACACAGCATCAATGGGACCAGACAGTGTCCTGGGCTGTGTCCAACATGAACCCCAAGAAGAATTGAACACAAATATAAAACCACTGTTCAGTCTCAGCCTTACCACAGATATGTACCCAACGAGCAGTGTACAGCAACAGTGGTCCCTCTCCACAAAGGTGGTGCCTCAATGGATACTGCAAACTATTGGCCCAGAAGCCTGACTAGCTTGGTCTGCAAAGCTATGGAAAGGATCATCATGGACCTCAGAAATAAAGATATTGGGGACCTACAGACACTGGATCCTACCCAGTTTGGCTTTGTTAAGGGCAGATCCTGCCTCTTAAACCTGGTTGAGTCATTTAAAACAGTCAGCAAGGCCATTGACGAGGGGAAGGTGGTCCACACAGCCTACCTGGACCTCGCAAAAGCCTTCCATACAACACCCCACTTGGTCATTATAGATAAGCTCACCAGCTTCAATATAAACCCCTATGTCACTAGATGGGTTGCAAACTGGCTCAAGGACAGAACCCACATGGTCAGAAATGCTGGAGCCATGTCAGACCCCAAACCAGCTACAAGTGGCATTCCACAAGGCTCAGTCCTGGGACCTCCCTTATTTGGTATATATTTCTCGGAGGTACAGGCCAACACAGAAGGACTGTGGCTGAACAAGTTTGCAGATGACTGCAAACTGGGCGCCATAATCGACCCTCCAGCTGACACAAACATCCTACAAAAGGGCCTCATAGAAACAGACAACTGGTGCCAGAGCCATGTCCTCAAGCTAAACACAAAAAAGTGTATAGTCATCCCCTGTGCCCACAAATTACCACATAGGTGGTAACCCATTAAGTATGGAAGAAGTGATAAGGGACCTGGGGACCTAAGTTGATAGCAATCTCTCATTTGACAACCACGTGGCCAAAGTGTTTAGAAAAACATTTCATATAGCCCACCTAATCATGAAGGTATTTACATCTAGATCAGGGGAGGTCATCGTGCCTCTTTACTCATCCCTCATCAGGCCCATAATTGAGTACAATGCTCCTTGTGGGATGTACCTTATCAGACACCTGCAGCAGCTGGAAAGACCACAAAAGTACCTCACCAGGAGGATCAAAGGGCTCAAACACATGCCATTTGCTGCCCGGTTAAAGAAACTGCAGCTCCACTCAGTGGCATACCGCCTGCCCAGAGGTGATCTGTGCCTGATGTATAAAGCCATGTCCAACCTGGAATCAATGGACATGCTGCACCTTGGAAAATCAGAATCCCATCAAGCTACGCGCTCAAGAGACCTGAACCTCAGGACTGAAATAAATAGGACATGCTGGAGTGACAGATTCATAATCCAGAGGCTCCCTCCACTCTTGAGTAAACTCCCACTCCAGGTTAGCCAGAGTCCCTCATTGACTCTCTTCAAGAGGAATCTGGATGAGTGGATGGGAGATTGTAGGTTTACCCTGGGTATCGCTTCTATGTCACTGTTAGACAGAGGCACAGTATACTAACCTTGAAAAATGTCATGGCAAACTCCACTTAAAATGTGTGTTGAAAGCCAAACACACTCTGGCTAGGATTATAAATGCCCTAGGGCAGATAGCCTAGTATGAACCTATGAACAGAATCACACACACCAACTAGTACAACTGTGGTCAATGTGGAGTAATGTTTGGCAATGTCCACCCAAGTTGGTGGAATACACAGCAATGTTGGACAAGCCTGGTTTAAATAGGCCATAGCTGAACAAAATGCAACATGCTCATAGCTGCCCAACTGGCCCTTAACCAGTCTGAACATTTAAAGCAGTGATGGGACTCAAACCCATGATACTGTGCACCATAGTGAAAGTACTGAACCAGTATACCATGACAGTATTGCAGTGTTCAGTCAGTATGAAAGAATGTTGACAAGTCTTTGCAAACTATCCCATGGAAACCCTGCAGGCACAGCACAATCCCTGTTGAGTTATGACACAAAGGAGTCTGGCAGTAAGAACACAACATGACTTCCAACACACACAGTATAAATGTCAATATTGGTCATGTTCACACACAGCCACAGATGTAGTGGACTTCAGATCACAACATATGGAAAGGTCACACTGGGCATGCTCACACACTTGGATAAATGAGACATATGTCTGGCAACAAACCATGGGAAGCCTGAACTGGGCATGCTCACACACTTAGGCCATGTCTGAGTATAGCAGTCGGCCACACATATCTGGCAGTTGTATGTGTTAAGCCAGGAACCTCCCACGATCCAGCAATCTGCCCTGTGCACACAGTTAAATGACAACAGACACATATATTAATATACTGGAACCCTGTCATGATCAAACATGTTACACAAATATACAAGTTGTTCATAGAAACTGGGAAAGCTACGGCAATAAAGACCTGCAAACAGTATCAGCAACAAATATTGTGCATCCCCAACATAAACATAGGTGCAGAGGTCGATGCTAGGCTGTCTGCCCTAGGGAATTCATAAGCCTAGGCAGAGTGTATTTGGCATCCGCCTCCCCAGTAGAGTAGCCTACTGTGCCTCTGTAAAGTAGGTCACAGAAGGCACCCTTTAAGGCTAGTTTGCTGTGCCTCTGTCAAGCAGGGACACAGTGGAGATCCCAGGGGTGAATATGCAATTTCCCATCCATGTGGCTGGATTTTGCTGGAAGAGGGTTGGCGAGGGGCTATGTCTAACTTTAACTGGGATTCAATTCCAGAGTGAGGGGAGCCTCTGGGTAATGAATCTGTCCCTGCAGCATGTCCTATTTAGTTTTGTGCTGAGGTTTAAGTCCCTGGAGTGTGTAGCTCTAAGGGTCTTGGATGTTATGAGATGGAGCATGTCCATTACTTCTGGGTTTGACATGGCTGTGTACATCAGGCATAGATTACCTCTGAGTAGGCGTTAAGCAACTGAGTAGAGCTGGAGATCCGTTAGTTGAGCTGCATAGGACATCTGTGTGTAGCCCATGATCCTCTTGGGGAGGTACTGTTGTGGACACTGTAGTTGCTGCAGGTGTTGGGTAAGGTACACCCCAAAAGGGCCATTGTAGTCAAACATGGGCCTGATGAGTGACTAGTAGAGGGCCACAATGACCTCCCATGATCTACATGCAAACCCCCATGTGATAAGGAGGGCTATATAAAGGTCTTTGCAATGACTCTGTCAATGTGATTAGCAAAGGAGAGGTTACGATCTATGTTGGTCCCCAAATCTGTAAATACATCTGTACTTAATGGATTACCACTTATGTGGTGATTTGTGTGTACCTTGTTTTCCCCAAAGGGGATGACTATGCATGTCTTAGCATTTAGCACAAGGCCATGGCTCTGGCAACAAGCATCCATCTCTGTGAGACCCTTATGGAGGAAGCATGTGTCAGCTGCAGTGTTGCTTATGGCCCCCGGTTAGCAGTCATCTGTGACATTTGTTAGACATAATCCCCCCGTGTTAGTCTGAACCTCAGAGAAGTACATACCGAACAGGACAGGTCCCACAACTGAGCCCAGTGAGACACCAGTTGTAACTGGTCTGGAATTGGACATGGCACCTGCAATTCTGACCATGTGGGTTCCATCTCTGAGGCAGATAGTAACACATCTAGTGATATAGGGGTTGATATTTAAGCTGGTAAGCATATGTATGATGCCTGAGTGGGGTATTGTGTTGCAGGCTTCTGCAAGGTACAGGTAGACTGTGTGAACTACCTTGCCCTCATCCATGGCTTCAGTAACCGTTTCAAAGATATGAACTATGTGTAAGAGGCAAGATCTGCCCTTAACAATGCCGAATTGTGTATGATCCACTGTCTGGAGGCTCACAATGTTTTTGATTATGACTTCCATGATAATACGCTCCATAGCTTTTTCTACCACACTAGTCAGGCTTATGGGGTGATAGTTCCTGTGGTCCGTTGTGGCACCACCTTTGTGGAGTGGGAGCACTGTATATGTAGGCCATTCTCAGGGTACATATCCTTTAGTAAGGCTAAGTTGGAACAATGACTTAATGTGAGTGTTCAGTTCTACTCAGAGTTCGTGTAGGACACAACCTGGGACACCGTCCTGTCCCATACATATGCTGTGTTATTTGCTGTGGAGAGGGCACCTTTCACCTGTGCATCTGTGATGTCAGGGAGGTTACATTCATTTGGGATGGGCATCTGTACCCTTGGGGGGTAAGGGGGGGGACGTTTGTGCAGACTCTGTCTGCCAGGGTGTAGGCTATGTCCGTAGGTTTGGCATATTTTGTGCTGTTATGCATCAATTCAAAGCATATCTGTGTTGTTTCCACACATATTCCTGACATAACTAAAGAAGGCCTTGTGATTATCTGTAGTGTCTGGTCAATTTCACTGTCAAAACGTGCAAGTGATGATTATATGAGGGATTGAAGTGTCTTGCCAATACTGTTCAGAGATATTCTCCCTCTGTGGGATATTGCTGTGTTATGTAGTAGCTTCCTCCTACTGTTGTACAGCTTATATATGGCTGGGGTCAACCAGACAGGTCTCCTGTTTTGGAGGAGTCATGATTTTATTTGGGATAGCATGATCAATGCATACCTGCAGTTGCTCATACAATGCATTTGTAAAGGATTCTGCAGATTGGGCTGTATTATCCTCCAGCACGGGGCCTTTGAAGTATTCCACCCCAGTCTTCACAAGTGCAAAGTCTGCTTTTGAGAAATTCTTTACAGTGATTTCCTTGGCTGGGGGTGGGGACGGGATATGGATGTCCAGGGAAAGTTGTTTATGGTCTGATCTTAACAATGAGGATTCTACCTCTGGTGTGGAACATAGAGTCCCCATGTTGGTGATGATCAAGTCCAATATGTATTCCCCCTTGTGGGTATGGTGACTGGTTGTGCCATAGCACATGGATCCACAAATTGTAGTGGCTGTAGGGTGATGTTGTTGAGGGCCTGAGTAGTATCCCCAGTCAATATTTGTGTACCTGAAGCCAACCTCTATAATGGTGTGTGTGAAGACCTTCATATCCTACACTGTTCCCAGGAAAGCCGGGTGCAGTTCCTGGTTATGGGGGGGGGGTCTGAACTACACACCAAACCAAAAGGCAGTTTTGCACAATGGTAGTTGTATATGTATAGCCTGTCATGCTTAGTGCAGTGGTACCAACCCAGAGGTGTGTGTATCTGTGATGTATATGGATACACCCCTACTTGTGTTGTGTGTTACAAGTCCTGTGGTCATGAAGCATGGTATAGAACATAACCTGGCAGTGCCAGTGTGCATATGTGACCCTGAACTAGGCGTCTGTTAATGCACAGATATTGTTATCCACCATACTGAGGGATAATAAAAGATGTACAGTCCTCTTTGGAAAGACTGATGATGTCAGCACCCTATAAATACAGCAGAAGAAGTGAAATCATCCAGTAATGCGAATAGCACACTGTGCTAATGTGTCTCTCTCAAGTATCATAACATAGTTAGGTAGGGGTTTGAATCCTGCAAAAGCTGTGTGTGTGTGGGGGGGGGTAGCAGGGGTGTGTGTATGTATGCAATTCTCTGTGAAAGGAATGGCCTTTTTGAAGACTGGGATAACACACTAAAAGATGTACATTCCTCTTTGGAAAGACTGATGATGTCAGCACCCTATAAATACAGCAGGAGAAGGGAAATCATTCAGTAATGCGAATAGCGAGCTGTGCTAATGTATCTCTCTCAAGTATCATAACATAGTTAGGTAGGGGTTTGAAACCTACCAATGACATGTGTGTGTTTGTCACACAGTTTGTCAATGTGCTGTGTGTTTTGCTTTTATTATTGTATGACATATTATTATAACAGTAATTTCAATGCACACATCAGGTATGTGTGTGCCACATACAGATATGTACCTGTGACATTTAATAGTTCCTATGTGTGAAGCCTGCCTCATATGATTACAGTTGTTACCTCTGCCAGCATGTGCCGCAGCTTACCAGACCTTAGGTCATACATGTATGTTGGTGACAATGCAGGCTACTGCAGTGACCTGTGTCCTAGGCCAACTATGTGACACACACCCATGAAAGCTTTGATAGATTAACATGGGTGAGGGTTCATGTCTGGAGTATATGTCAGACATGTTAAAACACAGCAAAGTCTGTGAGTGATGGACATCCAGTGTAGGTGTATGGCAACTGTTGCCGATATGCATACAGACACCGTCTTGCTTAGGTGGTACACCGAGGGACTGCAGAATACCTTTGGAAATGTGAATATCACAGGATAGACAAGATAACACTTGTCCACATGTACACACCATTACCCGTTCTACATGATGGGTGCTACCACCTACATGGTACTGTTGGAATACTATGTTAACTACATGCCGATGACAATGCTACAGTTGCATTACAGCAATACAGCATGGCTTGGACAACAGGTAGCTGTCTGTATGATACCCTTGTGGTGGTTAGGTGTGTCATATGCAGAATGCATTGTAGGCCACTGTATGCATTTGCAGTCATGGATGGACATATCCGTAGTGTGTTGACATGTACGTGAGTCTGCTATATGCCAAAGAGTATTGTTCCCAGGGATGTGTGGGGCTCAGTAAGAATGGCTACTGGTATAGTGTAGTACTGCAGGGATATCACTGACACCAGGTTCCTACATCTGTGTATCAGTTGAGGAGACACCATGTAATGGCCATGGAATGTCAGGCTATGTAGGCTGTGTATAGTACCAGAATGCAGACCATTGACATATGGAAACCATATCACCCACAGCATACTGTCAAACCATGTCATGTTCCATGCTAACCATGTTCACAAATGTACACCTGCAACTCTGTGCTGCAAACATCACACATGTACTGTCCACACCCCAACACATGCAGGCACAGGTACACACAACAGCCATGTGGCACATGTGCAGACAGTAAACTTTGTGAATTAACACTGGTGTATACAAAACTACAATGACAATCATAGTTAATGCATCATGCATGCTCGAATATACCCACAACTATATCATTACACTGTACTGTTAACAACATGATATTATTACTACAATGCTATGTAGTCACCCTGTGCATCAGCACCATGCTATCCTGTTCCTGCATCAATGTGACAGATGGCAGGAGGTGGCTCAGTTTCATCATATGCACAGGGTGTGTACTTGGTTTGCCAGAGTCTGCCATTGACACATCCAATCGACATGTATATGTGTGTGTGTTAGTGAGGGACAATGGTACAACATGGGGCAATGTTGATGCGATGTGTGTGTGTGTGTGTGTGTGTGTGTGTGTGTGTGTGTATGTGTTAGCCCTAGGTGTTAGCATTATGTGTGTGTGTATGCTTGCACACAGTTCCACCACGTGGCTGCCACATATGGGTGTTTGTGGACAGCCACAGACTGTACCTGCCAGGTCATACAGATCACTGTCTCTGGCCACGGACACTGTACCTGTGCCTGGCAAGGGTGCTATGGACAGTATCAGATACTAAGCCAGACTGGGTACTGTCATCAGAAGCAGTGGGTTGTTGACTGGACACATGTCCCTGCTGGGACTGTCCAGAGCCACATGCACGTGGTCTTCTAGGATGGTGTAATGACAGCACAGACCCAGCATTGCTGGGGCTGGTACTCGCACTATGGGAGCGGCTGCGGGTTTGTTGTCGTCCGCGATGACTGCCAGCTGATGATGCTGCTGGCATATATCCACGTCGACACCTCAACCGTCCTGCACTGTCCTGGCTCCTGAACATGTAGTTGTGGAAGAGATCTAATGTGTCCCCCCAACGTCTATCAATGACCTCACTGATATTAGGGATGGCAGCCGCAACGTCACGCATAGTGTCATTCATAGCGGTGCAATGTGCTCTAAGCTCCCTCAGACCCTGCCTGGTGTACTGTTCCATACATGCCTGTGCCTGGATTACAGCCCGGAACATAGCTGAAGTTGAAAGACCTCTGTGGGCACATCTGACAGGGGCAGTATGACCACGGATGCTTCCACGAGAATCCCTGGACATCTGCCTGTGTGGTACCATGTCAGGAATCTGGCCATGGCTGCTGTGAGGGGATGCATGTGCCAATGATACCACACTACCCTGGTCAGTGCCCACTGTATGCTGTCCCTCAGCTAAGGACATTGGTGACAATGGATGTATCGGCAGGATGACTGTGCGCATTGATGCGGTTGACTGCTGTGTAGTGTCGATTGGCTGACCAATGACAGACCCTGTCACACCTCCCTGTGCCATTATTACACATGTATCATCATTATCACTATCCCCAGCAGTGGCTTCAGGTTCCCTGCTGCACTCCACCAGAGCAACATCAGAACCTGTGAGAGGAAGATAGGAAACACAGTTTACAAATGTGTACACGATGTTAGCACACATGCACACAGGCACACAGGTGCACATGCACACATGCACACAGTCACACAGGTGCACATGCACACAGGCACACATGCACACAAGCACACATGCACACAGGCACACAGGTGCACAGGTGCACAGGCGCACAGGCGCACATGCACACAGGCGCACATGCACACATGCACTCAAGCACACAGGCACACAGGCTCACAGGCACACATGCACACATGCATACATGCACACAGGCACACAGGCGCACATGCACACAGGCACACAGGCGCACAGGCACACAGGCACACAGGCGCACATGCACACAGGCACATATGCACACATGCACTCAAGCACACAGGCACACAGGCTCACAGGCACACATGCACACAAGCATACAGGCACACAGGCACACTCCTCAGTTCAGCAGATACAAACACAGACACACCTGCAATCCAACACGTACACAATACTGTTTGAGGGTGGGTGACAGTATCACAAGGAAAAACATCACTGCACATGTGTCAGCATGCAGATTATGTATTGCACAGGAACATGCAGTGCAAGTGTAGACAGCCCTTGTTTATAACAGTATACATGTACTTGATGGTTGTGTGTAGTTGTTCAGTGATTGTCTCCACCCTGGGACACAATGTGTACAAGGACATAACAATGTTGTGCAAGTGTTACAAGCTGTGGTTGCATATATTTGCACACACACACACAACACATGACGGTGCTACGCAATAACTGCTATGTGTACTTTTGTGGTCAGTGGAACTGGATGTGGTGTAGTAATGTGAGCCATGATCAACATGCTTCTTGTGGTCAGTCAACAATAATAATGTGTGCCAGACAGGGAGCTAGCATACCGTACCTGAAGTGCAGTAACATGACTACATCCACAATTACACAGCCACTTGTTACATGGGTGTGTAAGGTGGCCAATAGTGAGCATTGCCTAACATGAATGTATTATTTGTTCAAGACTGTTGCACAAAGACATGGTAGGCCTCTACCCCTCAGGTATATTATGTGTGCTGCATAGAGGATAAGTGGGATGCTGAAGGGTGGCCATACAGCAGCTGTCATAATTGGACATGTGTAGCAGGCTAAGGTGTAGTGTCTATGCCAGACATGTGTGTGTTGTGTACATGTGTATCAGGTATGCCTGTACAATGTCCAGTACTGTGCTGACACACATGTGTGTCATGCTCTGTGTATTGCATGTGAGTGAGGCAGCTACTGAGAATAATGGGATATGCATAGTCTCACAGCAAACATGCACAGCATGCATTATGCGTAGGTGTTACATGTGCACACACTACACCTCCATATGACATGCACATGTCATTAGCAATAGTATTGTTATTACACACTCACCAGCATGGATTGGCTGCCTTGCTGTCACTCCAGAGGGACCTGCAAAAATATGACAGTGATTGCCAGTGGCCATGACTGTGCCATTGATACTGTGAGTATGATAAAGTACAGTAGTACAACAGGTGGCTTTCACAGGTGTACAGATTATGCTCAGAATATCAATCTTGCAGAAGAATAGGCAGGTTAACGGCTACATACACAGTACATATCTTACACATGCATAAACTACCAGTACAGAGAACAGTCAACTACAGATATGGCATGTTACCTGCAGACTCCATTTCAACATGCTGGGTGGCTCCAGCCTCCATGATGACACATGTTTGTGGATGTTGTTGTTGTTGGCCTGGAGCCACAACACTTAGGAGGTGCTCCTCCACACTGGTGAGGGGGGGGTGGATAGGTACCCCACCAGCTGTGGCAAGCTGTTGTCTGTGGATATCAGATGCACGCTGCCAGACATGTCTAATTAAATCACTGCAGTGATGGCATACCTGCTCATATGTCTGGTTATGCATGCCTATGTCATTTACCCGACAGACAAGATCTTGCCACAGTGCAGCTCTCTCATGCTGGTTCTGGCTGGTCCTGGAAAACAGCACAGAGAAATTCTGCACCAGGCTCTGGTGGATCTCCTGACCCTCTGCTGCTGTATAAGGTGGGTTACGCTGATGCACCATCACCCTGGAAGGAAAAAAAAAATATGTGAGCAAGTCATGTGGCACATTTAATATTCTAATGTACTGATATCACTTAACTGTCATATATAGCATCTGTCTGTCTATCAGGGGATACACATGTTCGATACCACATATCAGTGCTCAGCCCACAACTGTCTGACAGTGCCTACCACACTCCATACAACAAACTAGTATACACCAGCACTCGGCACACTGTTTGGGATACAATGCACAACCTCACACTGGGGGTATGTATCAAGCTAATGGATGAAGAATATTGTCATCCCATGCAATGAATGCAATACACATGTACAGTTTCAACGGTAATCCACCCTAGTCTTTGATGCCATACCCCTACCTGACATATGTGCACAGTTGTTAATATAGCCAGCATACTGCTGTCACAGAGTATACATGCTGCCAGGTACACACACATACCCTGTAACACACATGTGATTGCGGCCATGGTACAGGCATCATTACACACACATTACACATACATACAACACACAAATGTATGACGACACAGATGAGCATTAACTGTGTACCTTATAGTACTGTGTGCCCCTACTTACAGATACCTATGCATGAGGTATGTAATCTGTGCAGACTACAGGAAACACACCAGACAGTGTTACCAGGGAATGTGAACATACACCATACTGTAGTGTTTAGGCCTACAACTTCAGGTAGTACAACAGTTCATATGTGAGCTGGATTCAACAGCAGTACCACTTACTGAGCATACATGTATTGCTTCTGCCTACGATGGGACACCACAGTCATACACAGGGAGCTACAGCACAACATATGCCAATCTACTATGTTTGCATCCCGATAACTGACACATCTTTCTCTGGCCTCACATCTATGACACAAACTACCATGACAGACACAAACTCACACTAAGCTATCATACCTTTACAGACCTTGCACACAGTCAGTGTCACACTCATTCAACCTCACATAGCTGGTATTGCACTAAGTACATGTGTGTGTGTGTGCATTGTGTCATAGGTAGGTACTATGCTATCGGCCCTGGGCCTAGGACAGCCTAGCCATATGCTACCCTGCCCTTTGGGACACATGTAATGTGATTTTACTTGCTCCTGTGAAACAGTTACACAGAGGTGACTCACAGGGCATATTACCTATCTCCATAACATTCATCAGGGGTATGTATGACATCTACTAATAAGGAGCCTTGTTTGTTAATGCTGGGTGGTTTAGTCCAGGGTGTGGCATATTTGTGTATAGAAACCTGTACCTCCAGCATGTGCTGTTTAGTGCAGTGACAAGGATTAGGGCCCTAGGTCATGTAGGCTGGATGGATTGTGAGGTGTTGCCATGGTGGCTGGCCGACTGGTATGGGTGTGACATAACTCTGTATGTCCAGCAGTGGTAACCTCTGTGTAGGAAGTATGCAAGGTACTCTGGCTGTGGTTTTGTGAGTCAGTCTGCATAGGGAATGTGTTTGAGGGCATTATCAGTCTTTGTTAGGTATGTCTGTGGCCTTTCCACTTGCTGTAGTTCTCATAGGAGGTACATACTGCATAGGACATTGTGAGGTGTAGAGGGGCACACTGACTTACATTTTCCTAGCTGACACACCTTTTGTGATGACACGTACCATGTACAGGGATTACAAGACTAGTGTGCCACTGTGGATATCAAAGGGGAGGCTATTTTACACCTGTGTCCCATGTTCCCTTCTGACACCTCCAGTGATAGGCAGACAACCACCTATGTGGTAGTTAGTGGGTAACATGTTTTGGAATGGGGTATGGTACTGCAGTATCAACACTGGTGTTCAGTCCATGCCTTGTTCACCAGGCACCTGTTGCAGTACATCTGCCCCCATGTCCCCCTCTCTCACTCTCTCTCTCTCTATATATATATATATATATATATATATATATATATATATATATATATATATATATATATATATATATATATATATATATATCAATATATACATATCTATATATATATATATATATATACATATATATATATATATATATATATATATATTTATATATATGTAAATATATATACATATCTACATATATGTATATATGGGTTCATGTCATTTGATCGACAGTTCATTTCACTGACAGTTCATTTCACTGACAGTTCATTACATCGACAAGCATTTGCCCCCTTCCCCAATGTTGTGCGACCCTGGAGTTGATATATATAGTTAGGGGGGGTGTGGGGGGCACAGCCCCCCACATTGGGGGGTGTGGGCGGCGAATGGTTGTCGATGTAATGAACTGTCATTGAAATGAACTGTCAGTGAAATGAACTGTTGATCAAATGACATAAACCCGTATATATATATATATATATATATATATATATATATATATATATATATATATCTATATATATCTATATATATATATATATATATATATATATATATACGCACCGCTCTATATAACCATATATATATATATATATATATATATATATATATATATATATATATACACACATATCTATAGACATTCATATCTATCTGTATATATGTATGTATCTACATATATATCTATATATGTATTATATCTATATGTATATACATATTCTATCTATCTATATATCTCTATCTATACATACCTCTCTATCTATGTACATATATATATATATATATATATGTAGATATATATATATAGATATGTAGATATATATATAGATTATCTATATATATATATATATATATATATATATATATGTGTGTATATATATATATATATATATATATATATATATATATATATATACACACACACACACACTTCTAAACACCCATTGCTGTACATATATATGCACATGTAGGCACATAGACTGCCCACCTTTCATGGTGGGAATATCACTTCTGAAACAGTTGTGAGACATACCATTCTATAATGATATTGCACAGTGTTGTGCAGAATGCATTATGCTGTCCTCAGGCTGTATAGCTGTAGCAGGCCTCACTGGCTCAGTCCCACAGAAGTTCACCACCACATGACATATACCTGCACTGCATGCTGTTTTCCATGCCACACACTACAACCTATATTGATATGTGCACATAGCAACCTTCAACTACATATGTATGTCCAGCCTATGTCCCTTGCCCTATGCACATCTGCATATACATATAGATACAGACTGCTAACACATACGGAAGGTTCACAGTATGTAGATTATTAGATTATGTAGTTTACATTACCTTTGTCTCTGACAGCTTTTTTTCTTTTGGCTTGCTGGCTGGCTTGCTTGCTGGCTTGCTGGCTTGCTTGCTGGCCTGCTTGCTGTCTTTTTTTTTTTCTTTTTGGTCTCTGTCTCTGTCTCTGTCTCTATCTTTATCTCTCTCTCTCTCTCTCTCTCCCTCCAGTTGCTGCAATGATATTATTCCATGTGTGGACTGGCAGTACAGGCTGCTTTTGTAGGTATCTGCACATGTGCATGTGATGGCCTCTGCACCAATTAGTGGCCAGAATTTAGTAATTGCATGCAGCCTGCTGTGTGGTAATTGCAGTTCTCACTGTGATTTCAGGGCACTGCTATAAAATGATAGGTTAGGTAGGCATAGGCCTTTCAGTTTTGCAAGGTGGGGACCATGCTGGTTTGCTGTGGATACTGTTGTGTCAGTCAGAAGGTTGGTATATCTCTTATATCTGAGGCTGTGTTGTAGCCACTGAAATGCATGTTGTACTGAAACCTGACTGTTGCTTCTTCCAGTGCACTCTTCTCAGTGTGTATGTTAACTCACACCTGCTAATGCTAACACTGTTTACATGGGAGTATGTACTTTCCTGTGGGATTTGTTGATTAACTGGCATACAACAGTGGTTCTTGCAATGTGTTGCTGTGGCTTTCCTATTTTCCATTTACATTCACTCCTTGTAATGCATGATATATTTC
Organism: Protopterus annectens; assembly: GCF_019279795.1. NCBI lineage: Eukaryota > Metazoa > Chordata > Ceratodontiformes > Protopteridae > Protopterus > Protopterus annectens. The sequence goes on from NC_056729.1 coordinate 50,894,667, forward strand.
TTTCAGCACTAAGTTCTTATATGTGTGTTGTGGTTTGGTGGTACTTCATGTAGTCTGGTGAGCCCAAGGTCTGGGGTTTGACACTTACAAAGGTATTTTATTTTGCTGCTGAGCAGTACTGGGGCCTTGTCATACAGAGTGAATAAGGCACTTTTAAACAGTTGTAAGCGGGAAGCAGGAAGTCAGTGGAGACACCAGCTAGGGATGTGCAGGCTGGGTGTAGGGAAGGTCCATAGCTGCAAATTTCTTTAACTGCAATAGCTGTACATATGTTTGACATTTGCTGTGACATTTGAAACCTTCCACCCCTGAGAGAGGGGAGAGGACAACTAAGTATATTGCACTAACAATTATGAATATCAGGCACATGCAGTGCTTGTGAACTGCTATACTGTCATTAGTATGTTAGATGGCTACATCCTTTGATATTTCTGTGTTGTACTCCTACATAAGGGCATGCTTTTGGAAGTAATTCTGTAGCTATTAGCAGAGTGTTTCTGACACTTCCAGGCCTCAGATACTCTCAGGTATATATTTGACCAGCCTCAGGGAAAGGTACATATCAGTGGGATACACCCGTGATATATTTCAGGTATTCTGCAGTTGTGATTGTGGTGTATTTTGAGCATATGTATTACTACACCATTTCTGACATGCAAGTAGTGTCTACTGTAACTTATTGACAGTTACCATTACGTGGGATTCACCACCTTTCTGCCTACTGTGAGTACATTTCACAGGGAGTCAGTGGGGCACAGGTAACATCTGTTTGCAAATCAGGGACATCCCTGTAAATCAGTCACAGTTGGGAGGTCTGGCCTCTTACCTTTTCAAATATGGCGGTGTTTATCCTGCTCTGATACTGTATGGGGTTTGCAAGGTGCTACTGTAACATTATTACCTACTAGCATGGCTGTTTCTCTTATCACACTAATGTAATGCAATTCCACAAGAATTGCCAGTAAAGATACACAGAACAAGCTTTGTGTAATGGCCTTCCTATTTTCCCTTTACATTCACTCCTTGTATTTCATGATATATTTATTTCAGCACCAAGTTCTTATATATCTGCTGTGGCTGAGTGGTAATTCATGCAGTCTAGTGTTTCCAAGGTCCTGGATTCGAGACTGACAGGGGTATATTATTTTGCTGATGAGCAGACTACAGGCCTTGTCATACAGAGTGACTAAGGCACTTTTAAGCAGTTGTAAGTGGGTTTGCGTGAGTTTGTGCGATGCTTAGCTACACTTATCTATGCTTAGCTAAGCGCACACAAGCGCACGCCCGCTGACTACTGCTTAAAAGTGCTTACTCTCGCTAACACCCGCGCTATTTTCTTTTAAAGAAAAGAAAATGGGGAAATAGGAAAGTGGTGAAAAAGGGGGCACAAAGAGGGTAGGACAGTAGGAAAACAAGCTCGGGATGTGCAGGAAGGATGTAGGGAAGGCCCATAGCTGCCCAATTCTTTACCAGCAACAGCTGTGCATATGTTAGAAATTTAGAGTGAGATTTGACACCTTCCACCCCTGAGAGAGGGGTGAGGACAACAAAATATCTTGTACAGCCAATTGTAATTATCAGTTTACATGTCCAGCAGACGTGTATGCGAAATGGGCAGCTATGTATGGGGCGTAATTTTTTTGTGGGAACAGAGTGCCCTTTTTTTATTTTTTTTTCAGGTGAGAGTGGAATGTGAGGTACAGGAAGTAGGTATATTTTGGGAGGTAGGTTGGGGAGGTTAACAGACAAAACAAACAAGATGCATACAGGGGCAGAGTATGACACATGTGGGGGGTAAACACAATTGATAGGGACGGATGTTTGGATATTGCAAGCCCATGAGCCCACAGATGGCAACAGTGGAACTGAGATCCCCACCCATGGGCAGTTACCACTGCGCCTTCACAGCCCAGGCTGGGGCTGTGCTGGGGGCTGGATAGGACGGGCAGGCACACCCGTGAGTTGTGCCACTCTCGCCTCAAGCTGGCATAGTGGATCAGTCACAGAACGCCTGATCTCACTACGCACCACAGACCGGACCCTATGGAGGGTGAGTGGAGGCTCTCCTCCGGCTATGCTTGCAGAGGGGGGATGAGCCCCATCCCCTGCAGTGCTTCCACCTGAAGGTGGCACAGGGCCACCGGAGGAGGAGGTCCCGGCCTGGGCACTGGTGCCAGGTGCACTCGCCAGCTGAGGTGGGAGAGGTGGATCCGCTGAAACCCGCCTTCCCTGTTGTCCTATGTTTAGCAGTATTTTATGGTATTTTGAGTTAGTAACAAACAACACCATTCAAAATTAGTTGTAACAGCATGCATCAGTATTCCTATTAACCAAACACACATGAATTCCGAACATTGAGCAGCAAGCATAACACATGCATATTTAGAACAACAGTGGACATTCCAACAGCATGCAGGGTTGATTGGTGGAAACAGGCCATCAGGTTTGGATGTGTGAACAGGGCACATGCATCAATGTACATGCAGATATGTATAAACCAACAGGACAAATGTCCATGGGAATTAATTGTGAATACATATACCCAGTTTGGTGTGGAATGGCATAATTTGTGAAAATAGGGTAGGGTGGAGAAATATTACATTAACAACGTAAACTACCTATACATATACTGTACATTCCTAGTAGATGCAGATATATATCCCCTACATGTATTAGTACAGTTTCCTGTATGTAACCTTAGGAATGTTGGTGATGGGGATGTTACTGCTACATTAATATACATTCCATTTTTATTCATATATGTTCATATCTGGCTGTGTTCAGGTAAAGCATCCTGCTACATTTGATTTATATGGGTCTAGACAACTGTGGATGTTCAGCATTTTATACAACCATACTATATCCATAATGCAAGGGTACAGCAACATATCCAAATTGTGGGACAGACACAGTCCAGGTTCTGTACTTTATTAAAGACATTTCACTCTTTGGTTGTGCTTGTCTCATTCATTTCATTATGTAGTGAATGCAGTATACCTTTATTCCAGACTTATTACAGATTTCTTGGTAGCTTCAAACTCTCTTTCTCACACTTTCTCACTTATTTTATATTTACATTTCAGGATAGTACTTAATTCTAGGCTTTATTAACATTTATTACTGGGTTACAACAATCCTTTCCAGTTGACTCACTTATTTCATATGGCAGAATTTACAAGGATGTATTCTACAGTGGTCTATCCTTTGTTGATTGATTACAACACTCATTTTCAGGCTGAAGCAGTTATCTGATATTACAATACAGGTGGAAACTCTATTTGAGACTTGTTTAATCTTTATTACTGGATTCCAATACTCTTTTCCAGACTGTATCACTTATCTAATCTTACAATGCTAGCAGAATCTTTCTTCTAGGCTTATTTGACCTTTATTACTGGGTTACAACACTGAACTCTTTTACAAGCTGTCCCACTTATATTCTATAACAATACCAGCAGAATAATTACTAACCTGCCTGGTGGCGCAACCCCTCCAGCCTATCAGCATAGGCTTGCCGATTCGCGGAACGAACACCTGCAGCTGTAATATAAATGAAGGAATTTTGTAACATACCTATCCATACTATAGGCTAGGATAGCATTTCTTACATACTTAATTACATGGATACTTACTCAGTAGTGGGGCATTTGGGCATTTGGTGGGCCTCCTGGATCCATCAGTTCAGTTGGTCCTCCTTTCGTCGCTTCAGGTCTGCATGGTGGTGACAGACCTGTTCACCAGTCCTCGGAATGCCTGTGGCACTGGTGAGATCATGTGCCAACTGGTTCCACGCCTCTGCCTTATACGCTCCCCATTGAACCTGGCCCTGCATGAGTTGCGCTTCATGATCATGGACTAGGAGCCAAACCATATATTTTGACTCCTCAACACCCCACCTTTGTGCTTTAAAGCGATTTCCCTCTCCTGCACCTGCCATCCTGACTGCAAATGGGTACCACAATCAGTTATGGTGTGTATTCCCACCTATGGGGCTTATATATGCCGGTTTTCCCCCACTTATCTGTGATTGGCCATTTTGGATATTTCTCTGCTTACAGCAAACCTGCTTTGTCATGGTTATATTTTCATTCATTCCTATATGTATGGTAAGACTGTATTTCTCAGTACAACTGTCATGGCTTAGTGGTTCAGTACTTTGACTGTGGTACACAGTCTCCTGGGCTCGATCCTTGCCATTGCTTTTTTTTATTTTACTTCTGTCTAGACAGGCTAGTAGGTGTGTCTGTGTAAAGGTGACTTTGCTACAGCTTGCCCAACGTTGCCTGACGGTAAGCTGGAACAACTTACGCTGGGTAACGCGTTATTTAGCCATAAGCACTCATATTAAGCTGGATAAAGCGCTGCCAGCTACAGACACTCATATTGAGCTTGTTAAAGTGCTGCTCAGCTACAGGCACTCATATTAAGCTTGTTAAAGCACTGCTCAGCTACGGGCACTCATATTAAGCTTGTTAAAGCGCTGCTCAGCTACGGGCACTCATATTAAGCTTGTTAAAGTGCTGCTCAGCTACGAGCACTCATATTAAGCTTGTTAAAGCGCTGCTCAGCTAAGGGCAATTATGATCCTTTTTATATATACATAATATAGGTTTTGTTCAGAAATACATGGGTCATTTCATTACATTTTACTTAAATTAAATTTATATATATCGGGGAATTGTTTCATATTTATTTAAAGAAAAATGGAGGGGGATGTTGTGGGGCTCAAACCGTGACTACCTATTCTTTGGGCGACGTCTGTACCGCTACGCTATTGCTACTTTGCTTAATATGCATATGTAGATCTTATATGCTTTTCAATGTCATATCTGCTAACTGTGGTTGAGTGAAGGGCATACCCGCGCAAACAAGCGCAAATGCGGGCAAACGTTTTGGAAGTTATAAAAAAAAAAAAAGGAAACTGCTACTTTTACATTTTACATATTTTCAGTAGAGTTTAGTCTGTGGGGATGTGTGGTGTTGTGTTCCTTGACATTTCAGCAGACTCGCTCGTGGGTGTTTACTTTCAGGATTCTGACTGTTCTGGGGGCGTGTCCCTTTCCTGTACTCGGCAATCAGGCACGCCCCCTACTTTCCTACACGGAGTGTGTTAGACTTGGGTATGATTCAGCATGCCCTCATGAATATGCATGGCATGCTGATGTCATACCGTTCAACTGCAGCCTCCGAGTAAGACATATTAAGTCTTACACGGAGGTTTCGTGAATCCGACCCTCTATCCACAATATCTATATCACTAAGGTTGGTAGACAGAAGGGAACTATGAGCAGGAACAGCAAGATCAAGAAACTAGTCAAAAGGCACCAGTGTTGACAGTCCCTGATATGAATAAGTCTACTGTGTGTAGATGCTGTGATTTTGAAGCAGAACAGTCCAGCAGATTGTTGGTCAGGAACATTTGTAACAGTGTTACAGAAGGTGAAAGCAGTTCATCAATCTTTATCTGCAAACAGGGCATTTGTTATTACTTCATATAGACAGCTTTGTTCAGAACTGCTTTTCTTCACTTGCAGAAAGGCAATTGTTTAAAAGTATATCTCATGAAGTTATTGCAGCCTCTAAGGAATATTATATGTTTGAAAACAGAATGTGTGACAAGTGTTAGAATGTTAATAATCCAGTAAACAGATTCCATACTTAGGGGTAGAAAGTAATGTAACACACTCATCTAACACAATTCTGACTTACAACAGGTGTTAGCTTTTATCAATAGAGAGTATTACTTAGGATAATAAAGAGCTTTAGTAGATAAAAGAGATGATTGGGTCTGCAAAGCAATCAAGGAGAAAGAGATTGCTGAAGCACATAGTTGGAGTGAGGTTTGGCTATCATTTTTCAAGATTAATCTCCATAAAATATCCAGAGAACTAGACTAAATTACTGCATGTAGTACCTTTTTGATGCTTTATTGCTTATTTATGTTTTCACAGTTTGTTCAGTTAAACTTGCTGACTTTGTGTCTGAACAGTCAACTGGCTGTTTAAAGTATCTTATTGCAGCCCATTTTAGGAAATCTAAACATTCATTCTGTGTTTTTGCATGTTTACCACTTTCTTTTGAATTAAACTGCAGCTTAGTTTAAATAGATATTGTAAGTTTCTTTGTTGCCTGGTTGGTTGTGTAACTAATAGAGCCTCTATTTTGTTACACACAGAGTGTTGTCTTGTTTTGAATTCATTAGTGGCGTTCGGAGGACATGCGTAGAATGGGCGTGCCTTCGCTTGAAGGTTGGGTGTCAAGCTGGCACCTCGGCACCCGTAAAAAATCTACTGCCAATCATTAGCGGGCCGGAGTTCCACTGTGGCATCCCCTAACTGGGAAAAGCCGAAAGAAAAACAACAAGATAACAGCACCATCTAGCCTTAGTTGTTAACTTAAGTTCTACATTCACTAGATATAGAATGGTCAAAAATCTACTTACAGTGAGTGGACTTAATAAGTAGGAAACCGTATACACAGAATTATGGTACGTTGTATATACATAGGTTCACAAGTTCTTACTATGTAGTTGACTGAGTAAGATTATTTGTGGCCTAGTCAGTGCAAATCCCACTACTTACCACTCCTTTCCATTTGGCTTTATAAGGCTAGACCTGCAGTGTATTTGCAGTTACCTAGCCATTTGTCCAGCTTGCATTTGTAGAGGGTTAGGAAGCTATTTCTTACATGGAGGGAAAAGACTGTTCCATAAGAGAAGAATTCTCTGAGAAGTATCTTTCCCACGAAAAGCTCCATTTATGATATGGTGGAAATTTGGGTCTCTTGTATGGGTGTTCACAGTTTTATGGGACTTGCAAATATGTAAGAAGTCACTCATAGCAGGATTGTTTTCAACTTTGTAAGCTAGGCAGGGGTCACAGTGTTGGGAGTCTTTACTCAATATCTTGACAAGCAGAGCTTTAAGATGTTCTATGTGAGTCATGGAAATCAGGCCCATGATTTTATAAGTGAGGAAATATGGTCTTTTAAGTTGGTTCATATGTCTGGACAGGTACCTACACAAGAGAGCATTATATTCTGTTACAATAGCATCCTTGGATCTATACGATAAGCCTTTTGATATCAACTGTGCTATGTAAAAAGATTTTCTAACCACCATGGATACATTGTGGTCAAAGAAGAGTTCACTATCTACTGTACCAATTTTAAGTAAGATGTTGCTAATGTGAGAGGTACATGGGTTCTCATGTTTTCCAAAGGACATGATACTACACTTATTATCATTTAACTTCAGGCATTGTCTTGACACCATTTGCTTTTAGGTCTAAGTCCCTCTTGAAGGATTTGGGAGTCCTCTGACGAGATGAAGATAGCTCAGATTTGCAGTCATCCATAAGCTTGGTCAGCCAAAGGCCCAAAACATCAGCTTTGATTTCTGAAAAATATATAAAAACAAAACAGGAGTGACCCTAAAACCAATTTCTAGGGGATCCCACTGGTAAGCCTTTTAGAGAGTAGCATGCCCCAAATCTTGATTTTTTGGATTCTTTGAGCCAATTTGCTGCCCAATTGGTTATATAAAGGTTTACATTTACTTTGATCAGATTGTCTACAATACTGGAGTTTGAAATGCTATCAAATGCCTTGGGCAGATCAAGGTATGCTGTATGTACCAATATGCCATCATCCAAGGCCTCTGTGACATTTTAAAAGAAATGTACTAGGTTTAGTAGACAAGAACATATCTTCATAACCCTAAACTGTTTTTCCATCAAGGGACTGAATGCTGCCAGTATCCTTTATGAGATCTACAATGATGTGTTCTATTGTCTTACAGGTAAGGGTTATGGGTCTAAAGTTTCCAGGATCAGTGGTGGGGAGACCCTTTTGGAGGAGAACAACTACAACTGTTCTCCATGCCTGTGGCATGAAACAGTATGACAGGCTGAGTATGAACATATTTAGGATTCAATCAGTGAGACAATGCATCATACTGACAAAGAATCACTGTCATACATTATCAGGCCCCACACTGCTGTTTTTCAACTCTGAGAGAGCCTTTAATATTTGCTCAACGTTAATTTTTATGTGGGGTTCAGAAATGATGTTCTGATAGAGGAAACTGGGAGGATAGGGGAGAGGACTGATTTAAATGTATCTGCTAATATGTTAGAGATATCTTCAGTGGCTGAGTTAGTGGCTTTATGTATCAATTCACAGCAATGTTGGGTGTTATTTCTAAGGTTTCTGTCAAAGATGAAAAAGGACTTATGCTTAACAGACATGGCAATTTTCAATTGATACTTAGCCTTGGTAGTCTTGATTTTGTTTAACTTGTTAGGTTTAATTTTGATGTGTAGGGTTTTCAGTTAGTTCCTAAGGATGAGGATTTTTTTAAAGATAGTTGATACTAAGTATAACATCCCTCTTCTGGGCCATTAATCAAGGAGGCTCGATCCTCACCACTGACACTGGTGTGGGACATTCACTTAGAACAAAAATGGATACACACAGTATTTCCAGATGCAGCTCTCTGCACCATTTTCCTTAAGTGCATACAGGGAACACACTCTCATCCTGGGTATGGGTTTCATTTTTCTCTCTCACCACACCTCAAATAAGACCCCACACTGACCACTGCTGTAGAGTTAAGTCCTCAGCCGACTGTTCCAAGCTAAGTCCTCCACCACCCTCTCTCTGAAACCAGTGCTCTGTATCCCTGCTCCAAGTAGCTGACACACACACACTCTTTGAGAATTGATTTTCAGAAAAACAAAAAGGCTAGGAAGCACGTACTACTCAGAAACTATTGTCAAATAAATATGTTGAATTTATTTCCATAAAATGAAGCACTTTTCGTCGTCCTCTTTGGGACAACTTCTTCAGATTAAAAACACAAACTTTTCTTCCACCTTATTTATACGTTTTAACAAACATGTGATCGGAAACTCTATTTACTACACAGAACAGTAATCCATGTTTCGTTACAAAGTAGTGCCACATAATGTCTTAAACAAGACACCATACATTTATCTTCCCTAAAAATTAATACATAAGAATGAATCTAAAAATAATTATATTTTTTAATTATTTAATTACTTAGTGTTAGAAACTGCTTTAAAAATATATAAAAGAATATATATGAATGTATTTTTAAACAATCACCTATTCAAGTTCCTCAATTTTAAAAGACATGCTATGTTACAATGGTCATTAAGACCAGGGTCTTGGAAAGCATTTGTTCTGATTTGCCATGTTAATTCTCAGTCTTCTAACACTAAATTTAATGGTCCACCTCTTAAATCAAATTGAACTTGGTCAATGATCCTAAATTTAAATTTATGGCCAGCAAAGAGTGTAACATGTTTTGCTAAAGCATTTTCTAGTTTGCCATTAACAATAGCATAATTATGTTCAAACACTCGGTCTCGGAAATGACATTCTGTTTTCCCTATGTAGAATGCTTTACAAAGTGTACATAAAGCTAAATAAACAACTAATTTTGAATTACAATTTACTTTATATTTAGTGTAATAGTATTTGTCATTTATACAAAATTTTATACCTGTAGCCATATGTTGGCACATACTACAACTATTACAAGTAAACATTCCAACATTTCGAGATGCTCTTCTTTGTTTATGGGACTCTAAAATTTGTTTTTAAATTTCTACCTTTCCTATAAATAATTTTAGGATAGTTGTTAAATAATGTAGACACATTTTTATCACATTTTAGTAGGTCCCAATTTTTATATATAATGTACTTGATAGTAGTACTATCTGAATTAAACGTAGTAATAAAACTACAATCAAATGTCATATTGTTACTTCTACTAGTGTCAATTGTTCTCTCTTGGTTTCTATTTTCAAAATCATAAGCTGTCTCTTTGACTTCCAAATTTACAACTACATCTACGTTGTACGATGAGTAACTTGCTGTAAGAAGGGGCAAAATTAATCCATTTTTGCGTTTTGTTCTCACTTCAGTTAATACAGAACTTATTAAATCTTTTGGATAACCTCTTTGTTGAAACATCGAGTCTAATAGTTCACATTCTACATCAAAATCACTATTTAAGGAGATCATCCTGGCAGCTCTTATAACTTGCCCCTTGATAATTGCTCGTTTTTGTGGCTGTGGGTGCAAGCTACTATACTCCAGATAAGAATTATAAAACGTCTTTTTACGAAATGTCTTAGAAATGTATCTATTATGAACAACATCTTTAATCAAATTGACATCTAAATATTCAATATTTTTATCTCGATAATTATAAGTAAACTTAAAAAAACTAGTTGTATTATTAAGATATTCTATTAAAGAAGCCGCTTTTTCCTTATTCCCTCAAAAAAGAATAAAAATATCATCGAGGAAACGTGTATAATAACAAATATTAGCCATCCATTCAGAATTTTCAAAGATATAAGTTCTTTCCCAAAATACCATTACGATGTTAGCAAAACTGGCTCCACATGGGGAGCCCATTGCTACACCGCATTTTTGTAAAAACAAATCATTATAAAAAGAAAAATAATTATTAGTAAGAATAATGTCTAGTAAAGTTGTAACCAAATAAATGTCATTACGTGACACACCTTTTCTAGTAAGTGTGAGATCTACCCATTCTATTCCTTCAAGGTGTGGAATAGAAGTATAAAGGTCGATCACGTCAATTGTAATAAAATTAATGTCATGTTCAAATGGTATATTGTTCATATTTTCCAAAAATGACCATGAGTCTTTGCACACCTGAGACTCGGTTTTCAAGTATTTCTTCAATATATGGTCAACAACTTTTGCACACGCATAAGTGATCGAGTTATGACCATTAATTAAAGGATGGAACAGTGGATTAAATATGTCTTTATGAATTTTGGAATTGCGAAAAGAACAGGGGTTCTTGGCCAACTTATAATCATATAATTGTATAAATTTATATCAATATAACCTTCTATGAACAGGTCGTTAATGTAGCTTATAATACGAGAATACGCAACATTAACTTCATTGATGGACACTTTCTCATAGGTATCAGTATCCAAAATGTCATTAACACGTTTCTGATAGTCAAATAAATCAAAAATTGCAAGGCCCCCACCTTTATCCGGTTTTATTACACGTACATTTAATGTTTTAAACATGTTGAGTGCAAAATATTCATCACTAGTAATATTTTTTGGTTTTGTTTTATTATAGAACAAAAAATTATGATTGTCCAATAGATGTCTCAAATCTAATTCAGTAATTAACTCAAATAAGTTTAAAACCGGATGTAAAGGGGGGTTAAATTCGCTAGTGACTTTAAACTGTTGGGGTCCATTCTCGGAATCACCCAAGAGAACTTTCAGAATTGATTTTCACACATACACACACACACACACACACACACACACACCTGGGGAAAGAAGCCTGGCACAGATTTACCACCTATGACCCCTCTGCCCACACTATAAGGTAGATACTGCCACCAGAACACTCCAAAGCCAGCTACTTTAAGGCTCTTACAAAGGTACCCAATTATACTGAGTAAAATTAATACTAATACAAATGGTAGTGTTTGACCAATGCAGCAAGGCTTTCAGGAATGGCCATAGTGTCAGCAAATAAATATAAGTACTCTCAAGGTTAAATATTTCCTAAAAAGACCATCCACAATGAACATTTCTAAATATATTTAATAATAAATAATAAAAGAACATGAAAATACTAAATATCTATTTACAATAAACACCAGAGTTTCAATCACAGGAAATATTAAAAATAACACAGATAGATAGATTCATGCAGGTACAGAAAAACAGTACTTAACTAATCTCACTACTTTTTCCTGACTGATCTAAAGAATTACTATTTCCCTGGTTACTTGCTAAAGTAAGGCAAGATGAAGTGGGTGAGTGATACTTCTTTGCCAGGTTTCAAAAACAGACTGCCCTGAGACTAAGCGACATCTCTCACCAATATATAAATATAATATAAATACTCCCCATTTCATTATGCTTTCAAAAACCTAATTCATCTCCTTTTTACTTCTAATAATTCTTAATTTATCCTACCTTTACTACCTCACCCAACCCCTTAACTCGTACCACTCACAATCCCTCCATGTTACCAACCACCTAAACTCTCCCCTACCATATTCACACACTCCTATTTCTCCACATCTATATCCTATAAATAACCTCCTATTTTTCCCATACAAACTTATCACCTCTCAAAAACATTTTACTCCCATAGCAACTAGCAAATTCTTTAGATTCACAACAGAACCCAATCTTCTTACTAAACTGTCCAACTACCTTACTAATCCATTCTTACATCTAATCTCCAGTCTATTACCAGGTGACATCCATCCCAACCCAGGCCCCTCCAAATCTTCTACTGCAGACAAGTCCATACTATTTACTTCTTTTAACGCCCAAAGTATAGTCAACAAAGTCCCAAACCTCCATGCTTGGCTCATACATAATAATCCTGACATCCTAACCATCTCTGAAACATGGTTAAAACCCCATATAAAATACTCTGAAATTATTCCTCCAAACTATTCTATCATAAGAAAAGACAGGTCCCATAAAAAAGGGGGTGGAGTAGCTCTCCTATACGCATCCTCATTATCAGTTACCCCCTATAACAAACCTATTCCACACTTTGAACATGCTGAACTACTCCTCACCTTACTCCAAGTTAACCTACATGAACACATATGTATAGCCTCAATCTACATCCCCCCAGGGGATAATATTTCTACACTTGAAGATATCCTCTCCTGGCTCTTCAACAATATTAACAATGAAACTATAATCTTAGGAGATATGAATATTAACTGGGCCTCCATTCAGTCTCATAAAAACCACCATAATATCAACCTCTACAATTTTTCACAGCTAATCAACAATGTGACATACCCCTCAAAAAACATTTCTAGTGGCAGTATTCTAGATTGGATTCTAGTCTCTCATCCCCATTATTTCTCTGACAGTGGCACTCTTCCTGATCCTCTCAGTGACCATACACCCATCTTCACTCATAGACTCCCATCACCCCTGCATTGCACCCATAATTATATTACTATCCGTAACCAAAAAAACTTTAACCCAACAACCTTTTCAAACTCTCTAAAAGCAATTAACTGGAATTGTCTAAAAACATTATCTCTAGATAACGCAGTTTCCCATTTCAACTCAATATTCCTAAAACTACTTGATTCCCAGGCACCCTTAAGGACTAAAAGAATAAAAATTAAAACAGCCCCTTGGCTAACCAAAAGCACGCTAGCATCTATGCGACACAGAGATAAAGTCTGGGCACATTACCAGAAAACCAAATCCCCCCCTAGTCCATAATGAATATAAAATACTTCGAAATAAGGTAAAAAAGCTCATAATCTCCGATCGACAGAATTACTTTTCCACACTCCAAAACAATAATAAATCAAACCCTCAGAAATTCTGGAAAGGTATCTCTACTCTCCTTAACCCCAGCAAACTAGATACCCCTACCCCAGACCCAAACACTCTTGACTTAGATTTGGCTACCCAATTTAACTCTTTTTTCATTGATTCTATTTCCAAATTAACATCATCTTTCTCTAACACCACTACATACTCCAATACTCCCCCACTCTCCCCCACCAGCACTCTACCCTGCACTGCTACTACATCCTCACTCCCATCTAACTCTCATCCCTCCTCTCCTTCTCCTACTCCAACTACTTCATTATCTTCTTCTGCCCCTAATTCCCCCTCTTCACACTCTCCTTTATTCTCATTAAAACCTATACCCACTTCTACTATAACGAAACTCCTTCTAAAACTGAAGCCATGCACTAATGCTCCTGATAATATTCCTTCTTACTTTCTTAGCAAAGCTGCTGAAGCAATCTCCTACCCCATTAGCATTTTAATCAACCGTTCTATCCAAGAATGTATGGTACCTCAAATTTGGAAAAAGGCCTTTATCATACCTTTACATAAAGTTGGCAACAACAACGTTACTAATTTCCGCCCCATCGCTATTCTGTCCCCCATCTCTAAACTCCTCACCTACTAACTCCCACACAACATGGCTTCAGACCAAATCATAGCACTATGACTGCCCTCTTCTCCTTCCTTGAAATTGTAAATAAAGCCCAAGACTCTGGCCAAATTGTTTCTACCCTACTACTCAACCTCTCCAAGGCCTTCAACACTATCTCCCACAGCCTGCTATTAACTAAACTATCAAAACTTAACTTATCTCCCTCCTCTCTGAACTGGTTCTCCAGCTACTTATCTAACAGGTATCAAGCAGTCAAATGGAAAAAGGCTACCTCCTCATTTCTAAATACCCCCACTGGGGTACCCCAGGGCTCTATACTGGGTCCCCTTCTCTTTAATATATTTATAAATGATTTCCACAACTCTATCCCATTCTCAGATATCATCCAATATGCTGATGATTCTACTATTATTTGCTCTGCCACTTCTATCCCCTCACTCCTAAAACTGACTCAGGATGCCTTTACAACCACTGAGCAATGGATGAAAACAAATCACCTAGCACTCAATGCCTCTAAAACTAAATTAATGTTATTTACCCCCTCTAAGGCAACGTCTTTCGATATAAACACATTCTCCATCACTAGTCAAAATAATGTACCTCTGGAACTGGCGTCAGAGACCAAGTTACTTGGGGTCCAAATTGATAGCCAGCTCAAATTCAACTCTCACCTACAGCTAAATATCAAAAAAAACCCATCAAAAACTAGGTATGCTTTATCGACAATATCATTATCTCACACCTGCTACCAAAATCACCCTCTCTACTTCATTTCTCATCCCCTCCCTTCTCTACGGAGCTCCACTCCTAACTAATCTACAGTCCTCTCTAAAAACACAACTTTCCTCTTGCTACAACAAAATTGCCAAGTTTGCTACCAACTACAAGTCCTCCACACACCACTGTTCCTCTCTCCAAAAACTGAAATGGCTAGAGCTACCCAGTTATCTTGCATATATTCAACTAAATCTTGCACATAAGCTTATTTTCAACCCTTCCCTCTGTCCCTCCCTTTCATCAGCTTTTAAAATGCACCTTCCTGATAGAGTATTAAGATCCAACAATCAAAATCTGTTAGAAGTATATAAACCAATTCGTCCCCCAGGAAAACATCGTCTGTCTTATGGCCTTGCACGCCTTTGGAACTCCCTACCACCTTCCATTTGCACCACCCACAACCATTTTATTTTTAAAAGATCTCTTCATTCGCATCTTGTATCCCAGTGGGAATGCTCTTGCTCCCACCCCACATAACTTACTCTTGCAAATTCCATCTTCCTTCCTTCCTCTGTTTCCTCCTGCAACTCTCCTTGTTATTCACCCCCTAACTCTTACATATTAATTGCAAATTCCATCTTCCTTCCTTCCTCTGTTTCCTACTGCAACTCTCCTTGTTATTCACCCCTAACTCTTACATATTACTATTCCTATAATAACTGGAAATAATGCTCTAAGCCACACCCCGTAAGTGTTTGCTTCTGAATATGATATTATTTCTCAATATTTTCATGCTAAATTTCCTTTTAGTCTATATTATCTATTAAGTATTTTCTTGCAAATTATTTTTCTGTATCTTTAACCTTTATAATTTGTGCAACTATTAAGAGCAACCTATTGTAACCTATTTAGTTTTGGAGCTTTTCTCCCCAGGACTCCATTGAAAACGGGTTCATTTGGCCCAATGGACTATCCTGGTAAACCAACTGCAAATAAACCAACTGCAAATAAATAAAAATAAAATAAATACATAATTTCAGTGCTGGCTATAGAGTCAGATCACATCTGGTCATTTGACTCTGGTTTACACACTACCCCCTTTACTACAAACTGAACCAGAATCCATCGCATACATGTCTTCACACACACACATAGAGCTTTGCCAAGATGTGTTATAGCATCTGGAAGCTATAAAACCACTTCAAAAACTTCCACCCTTTCAGGGTAGCAATAAGTTCAACCATTAGGATAATAAGTAGGATTCATAGTCCTGGTTTTCACAGACATTTTGTCTCTGGCTGCAATCAAAACTGTAAGATACAATCTTCATTACCTAAACTAAGTAATTTAATTTCAGACTATTTTTCAAAGTTAGCTGGACAGAGATTAACATCTTCTCTTCTATTATACTCTGTTACAATATATTCATTTCAACGGTTACAATACAGTCTGACTTACAGGTGTATTTCTTTTCTTTCCAGCAAGACCCACTGTTGGTACTTTTTAACACAAGTGACTTTACAAATACATTTTCAGTACAAGCACCTTTACAGATCAGTTTGATATACAAATGACATCATTCTTTACAAAACTCCAGCTAGTTATGCTGGCATATGTTACACATCCACTACCTTACTTCTCCTGGGATAACTGGCACTACCTCACATCATCATACCACAGTTCCATCATGGTGGTTTATTCTTGAACTTGGCACTGCACTTTTGTAAGATCTGGACTGATGTCTTGATACAGGCATTCAGGTGAGTACAAACGCTCTCCACAAATGCAGAGCTATTGCCTCTGGCACTGTATGACCTCTTATCTTACTTTCCTGACCTATACTAAATATAATTTGCAGACCAAGTATATTGCCTGTGGAAGAATAACAAATATTATGCTGAATATACCAATGACAAATTTCAAAGAAATCTCTCTTATAGTTTTACACAGTTTATTTACAAACTTCACTAATATCTGGAGTTGGGGTACACTTTGAGGCTGGATCTTAGTCTGACTTGAAAAAGAAGAATACAATAACTTCTGCCAAAGGCACAACATAAATATTTTACATTTATGTTTTGTACTGTCCAGGAAGACAATCTTTGTTCATAATTTAAAAAGTCTAGTACCTGAACAGCTGGAGGAAATAAGGAATGCAGCTTTTGTGCTGACTTGCTCACATGTACAATGCATTACTTCAGTCACAAAGATAGTTCTGTAAGGCAGCCCACATCAAAGCAAAGCCATATGCAAATTAACAAAAATCAAAGCAAATGGATATGCAAATGAGTAAATCTTCAAACTGATGTGCTGCTGCTAAGAAATTCATCATTAATATTAATGAGGAGGTATGGACTGCTGAATGAAATTGAAACCAAACTCACAGCCATTCTCTTCCACTCTAACAATCTAAGCTTCATCTTTTATATTCAGCACTACAATACCAAACAATGGCTTTACATGATCATTTTAAAACATTGTAAATTACTTTCCTGTGATCCAAGTGGAAAGAAAAATGTTACAGCTCCATTTCATTCCCCATATGTATTAATTCAGGTACAAAGGCGTAACACAGATGGTATAGAAACATGATTACATAGATAGCAGACATTTATCTCCCACCTACGTCTGTTGGTATGTAGAGTACCATAAATCATAGCCTGAGACACACTCCACAAAGAAGCAGCTCCCACAGTGGTTTAACATTGTTTTGGCTCTACTGTGAGATCTCAGATGACTGAGCTATGGTTCACCCTTAACAGGTGTTTTCTCACTTTCTCAATGTTGTGTGACCATGGAATTAGTATATATTAATGGGGTGTGGGATAAAGATCCCATACATGGGTGTAAGGGGGCCTGTCTCTCTAAAAAAAAAAAGCGGTAGTTTTAGTGATTTTCCACGGGTGTGCATCCATTGAGTTTGCCTTGGGTGTTATGCTTACTGTCAGCTTACATTTGGAATTTCATAGTTGATCCCAATAAAGCCTACATAAAATATTGCCATGGCATGTTCATGGTTCTTTGCCTCTGGCTGCTGTGAACATGAGTTGAGATTATAAAAAAGCTTGATCTTGAGCCAGTAACTTTCATGTCGTAACTGGTCATAAAGGAGAAGGGTGCGCTATATATTCTCCATCCAATAATATACAGGCCCTACCATATAACTATAATTGTCAGTATTTAGTACATTTTCCAGGTGCTTCTGGCAGCATTTGAAAGCAAAATGCCAAAAAAAACATAATCTGAAAATTTATTTTACATGAAACATGAGCATCAAACCTACCCTCCTGGAAAAATAGCCTTTTTTTTAAATACGGTTAAAAAAATAGGGAGCTACGTACATCCTTGGGTTTCAAATGTCTACAGATATTCATCATACTGATCACTGCTGTAGTAGCCTTAGCTATGTGGGTTATATCCTGCCAAAGATATAACAACCACTCATCTTACAAAGCTACAGGGCTCCTTCCACACACTCAAACTGTAAGGCAGCTCAAGCTGAACTACCTAGAAACATTGATTTGAGCGCAATTCCTTCGTAGCTTTTCTGCAACATTCCTTTGCAGGTGTTTGAGGCTCGATAGTCAGCTTGTGCTATTCCTTTGTTGGGCAGATAAACTTCCTCTGGGGAAAACATCCACATAAATAACATTGTTTTACTGTACTTTCATTAGGAACATTATTTTTAACCTAGAAGTTTGTATTTTAATGGACTGCCACGAGCCTTAACTGTACTTTTAAATAGGAGCACACTTTTTTCCTTTCACTGTCCTTGTCATGACAGTCCATTAAAATACAAACTTCTAGGTTAAAAATAAAGTTCCTAAGCAGGAAAGTACAGTTAAATAATAAGCTTTTTTATGTGGATGTTTTTCCCCAGAGGAAGCTTATCTGCCCAAGAAAAGAATAGCACAAGCTGACCTGTCGATCTTCAAAAGCCTACAAAGGTGTGCTGCAGGAAAGCTATGAAGAGATTGCGTTCAAACCTGTGTTTCTAGTTTGTGTGTGTGGAAGGTGCCCTGAGCTTTGGAAGCTGGCTGGTTGTTATATCATTGACAGGATATAACCCATATAGTTAAGACTACTGCAGCAGTGAACAGTATGATGAATATCTGTAGACATTTGAAACCCAAAGATGGATGTAATTCCCTATTTTTTACCATATTAAAAAAAGGGCTATTTTTCCAGGAGGGTAGGTCTGATGCTCATTCGTCATGTAAAAGAAATTTTCAAATTTTGCTTTTCTTGGCATTTTGCTTTCAAATGCTGCTGAAAGCATCCCAGAAATTTACTAAATACTGACTGATAGTTATATAGTAGGGCCTGTATATCATTGGATGCAGAACACATAGTGTACCCATCCCCTTTATGACTAGTTACCACATGAAAGTTACTGGCTCAAGCTCAAGCTTTTTTACAATCTCACCTCTGGTTCACAGAAACCAGAGGTAAAGAACCATGAACAAGTCATAGCAAGATTTTATGTAGGCTTTATTGGGATCAACTATGAAATTCCAAATGATTGCTGACAGTAAGCATAACACCCAAGGCAAACTCCCTGAATGCACACTCATGGAAAATCACTAAAACTTTTTTTTTTTAATAGAGAAGCAGGCCCCTTACATCCATGTGTGGGGTGTTTACCCCACCCCCCATTAATATATACAAATTCCATGGTCAGATTACATTGACAAAAAGAGAAAAAAAGTTATGTCTTACCATAACATTCCATCTGTGTTGTTGATCTTCATCTATTCTTGACTTGTGGGTACCGTTCTGATCCTTGGAACTGATCCAGGAGATACAGAGCTCATGCCAGCCAAAAAATATCTCGAGCTGCTACTCTACCCACAATGCCCCTCTCCACATTACATCACATCAAGTTTGCAATTATACTGAAGCAGGCACTCTAAATCCAGCCAGAAACCTTGTCCAAGGTATCCCTAACAATAAAAACCCAGGACAGGATGTCGCTCCACCAGAAATCCAAAGGCAGGGGCAGGTGGGAGGAATGCAAGAATAGATGAAGATCGACAACACAGATGGAACATTATGGTAAGACATAACTTCTTTATCAGATGTTGTCAATCATCATCTATTCTTGACTTGTGGGACAGAGTCCCCAGCTACCTTAGATCCTAGGTGGCCTTATGGAAGAATATTCCTGAGAAACAGAACCAAAGGAGGCTCTCCCGCTAGAGAGCATATCCAATTTGTAATGAGTAATAAAATGATTTGGTTTAGCCCAAGTTACAGTTGTGCAAATTTCTTACATATATGCTTTAGAATGAAAAAATAGCTGAAGTCGCCATAGATCTGGTAGAGTGTGCCTTCACTGGCATGGGGAGTCTTGAGTTTTTGTTCATGTAAATGAAGGAAATGCAATCCCTTAACCATCCAGACAGAGTAACCTTAGACACAGGTTTGCCCAAGGCTGCACTTGCAAAAGACACAAATTACTGTTCTGATTGTCTAAGTTGCTCAGTTCTATCCAGATAAAAATGTAATTGCCTTTGCACATCAAGAAAGTGCAGGCAGTAAATTGAGAAAACTACAGGATAGTATATAGATTGATTAATATTGGTCTCTGAAATCACTTTAGGAAGGAAGGTCAGGTTTGTTCTGCATGATACTCTGTCTTTATGGAAAACTAAATAAGGGGCTTTAGAATACAGAGTCTGTAATTCAGAGACTTGTCTCGCCGAAGTGACAGCTATGAGAAGCAATGTTTTCCAAGAAAGAAATTTTAAGTCACAGGTAGCTGCAGGTTCAAACGGGGGTAAAGTAAAAGATTGCAGTAAAATAGTTAAGTCCCATGGCAGTAGCAGATCCTTGAACAGGGGCTTTAAATGGATGGTGCTTTAAGAAGAACCTTACAAAGCCTGTGGGAGATAAAAGGCTAGTTACCGATACTGTTAGGGAAATTTGAAATAGCTGCTAAGATAACCTTGACTGTAGAAGCAGAAGTTCCTTCATAAAATGGTAGCTAGAAACTCTAGAACTTTTTCTACTGGCGCTGAAAAAGGATCCAGACCATTATTAGACGTCCAAATAGAAAATCTCCTCCATTTACTATGGTAGAGATTCCTGGTGGATGGTTTACAGGATGCCAACAAAATGTGTTGTATAAGAGAAGGAATATCATTATGCCTGATGACTAACGGAATTGAAGAAACCAAGCAGTTACCTTGAGGGTCTGAAGACTGGGGTGCACTAGTCCCTGAGGATGTGACAGAAGGTCCGGAACTGGGTCCAGAATCCATGGGTGGTAAAGTAGATCAGGCTAGAGGAAGGGAAACCATATATGTTGAGGCCAGTAAGGTACAATTAGGATCACTTTGCTTCTCAACCGAGCTGCTTTCTTGAAAAAATAGGGATCAGAGGGAAGGGGGAAAGGCATAAAGGAGACTCGGGGGGGGGGGCAATCGTAGAGAAGGGCATCTCTGGGGGACTCCCCCTGACAGGGAATTAGGACAAAGTAGCTTCTGCACTTGTTGTTAAGGGTTGAAGCAAACAGGTTGCAGATTTTCTTTGCTACTCTGTAGTTCACAGTCCACTCATGAGGCATGAGAATTCATATGCTCAGTTTGTCTGCAATCACAAACTCCCCAGGATGTGCTTTGCTATCAGAAAGTGGTTGGAAGTTCTGG
The DNA here is from genome assembly GCF_019279795.1 of Protopterus annectens. Classification (NCBI taxonomy): domain Eukaryota; kingdom Metazoa; phylum Chordata; order Ceratodontiformes; family Protopteridae; genus Protopterus; species Protopterus annectens. The sequence continues at coordinate 50,916,035 of NC_056729.1, forward strand.
CCCATTGCCACACTTGAAGGGCTTCTTGACACAGTTGGTAGGACTTGGTTCCCCCTTGTTTGTTGATGTACCAGACTAGTGATGTTGTTTGATTGAATAGCTAGTGTCCCTTGAGGTAAGGCAGAATGAAACACTTGTAACGCCAAAAGTACTGGCCTTAGCTCTAGAATGTTGATATGCAGTTTGGCCTCGGAGGGAGACCAAGTGCCTTGGACTGTCTTCCCAAGATAATGCCTCCCCATCTGGGAAGCATCCGTGTTCACTATGGCTTTGGGCTGCAAGGGGACAAAGGAGCACCCTAAAAGACTCTCCTCAGATTGCATCCACCAGGTTAAGTCATTTTTACATCGGCTGGATATGAAGACCAAATGATTCATGGGGTGGGTTAAAATAGACCATTGATTTGCAATTAGCCATTGGAGAAGTATCATGTGAAATCTTGCCATTGGAACTAATGTGATTGCTGCTGCCATGGAGCACAGTGTCTGCAGAATCTGCTAAGCTGGTATTTTGTTTGAGCGAAGGAGACGGTGAACCTGTGATTGTATTTTCCGCAACCTGTGGAGGGGAAGTGATGCCACACAAGAAAGAGTATTTAGATGAGCTCCAATGAATTCCATATCCTGAGAAGGGGTTAGTTGAGACTTCGTAAGATTGACCGTGATGTCCAACTGTTGAGAAAGTTCCAGAATGAAGTCAGTAGTTTGTAGTAGTAGATGCCTGGTGGAAGCGGTGAGGAGCCAGTCATCTAGGGAAGGAAACACTCAGAATCCATGCAGCCTCAAATGTGCCCTGACCACTGCCATGCATTTATTGAACAGCCTGGGGGCTGTGATGAGACCAAAGGGCAGCACTCTGAATTGGTAATGACTGGCTCCTAGCAGAAGAGAAGAAATTTTCTCGAGTGTTTGTCCAGCTTTATTTGGTAATACGCATCTTGAAAGTCAATAGAGCACATCCAATCATTTTCCTCTAGGAAGGGAAGAATTGAACCGTGACCATCCGGAATTTTGACTGTTGGACAAATTTGTTCAGAATACTTTGAAATTGGTCTCCAGTCTCCTGTTTTCTTTGGCACTAAAAAGAATCTTGAGTAAAATCCGGATCCTAATTGGTCTGGTGGGACTTCTTGGATGACCCTTTTCTAGCAGCTTTTGTATTTCTAAAGCTGCTTGATCTCTCCGACTGGGTGGAACTTCGAGGAGTCTTGCTGGGGTTTTCAGATAGAAAGTGAAAGGGATTAGATTACCTCTGGAAATGATCCTTAACCTCCAAACATCGGTAGTTATGCATCGCCATGCATTTGGGTGCAAGGAAAATCTTCTCCCAACTGCCTCCAGAGGTAAGCAATTGGGATCCCTTTCAGGAGCGCTGATAGGATTGACCAGAGAATGAGTCCTTGGAATCCTGATTCTGCAGACCACCTCTGCCTCTGGGATGGAATCTTCCATTGTAACTCCCCCTTCTGCCCCAAGGGGAGTCCAAACCATGTGTGTCTGGGAAAGGTTTCTGGAACTTCTTGAACCACATCTTAACACTCCTTCTGAAGTAGGATCACTGAGGAGTAGAAAAACAAACACCCACAGCAGACAGAATCTTTCCATCCTTTTCACACCTGAATAGAGTTTGCTTCACTTTGGGTCCAAACAAAGAGGATCTGTAAAAGGGAGCATTGACAAAATAAGACTTGAATGGTTCTGCAAACTCGCACAGGCACATCCAAGCATGCTGTTGAATAGCAACACCTGAACCTGCTGACCTGGTCAGCTCTTAGGCTGCATGCACAATGAGCCTCATGGACAGATTCAAAATAGACTCCAGGGTAGCTAACTGGGAGGCCACTTTTTCTTGGACCCTTCAGTGACTGCTCTCGCCAGGACAGCTCCTTGACCAGATCCCTTTGAAGTGAAGTAAAGTGTGCCAAAAAATTCAAAGACCTGATAAAGAAGGTCAGTGACTCATAGACCCTTTTCCCAAATCTGTCCATAGCCCTGGACTCTTGGTCAGGGGAATGTACAGTAGAACATTCCTCGGCTAGTTCTTTCTTGGTGGCAGCTGCTACCACCATGGCATCAACTACCAAGCTCTTTGCCCAATGTGGATGGACTTCAGGAGTGGAAAGATTCTTGTCAGGTATCCGGCGGACAGGTTCCACAGAGTCAGGAGCCTTCCAAGCCCACTCAGCGATCAGCTTAATTAGGTCGTCAGAGGGTGGGGTCACCCAGGAGGTAGACGGGCAAGCAACAAAGGCCTGCAAGTACACGGATTCCTCAGAGGAAGGGTCTTTGGAGTTCCAATCATCTCTCTGTTTCAGGATCTCAAAAATGTCTCCAAAGGAGACATCTCCCGGGGATGACCATGGAGAACCCTCCCCCTCATCGAAATCTGTGTCTTCTACCACAGAGTCCTTGGGAGAATCAAGATGTTTCCTCTTACAAAATCTCTTCCAAGAAGGCTTTTCAGTGGGAACTTCTGAACAGGATTCGGAAGAGGGGATGCCTGTAGTAGATAGTTCTTGTGACTTTGGCGCTCACTGTCCAGGGGTCTAGGTTGGCGGTAGAAATGAAAAACCTGGGGTCACAGGGAGAGACTCTAGTAACACAGGAGGCATCTGAGATGAGGCAGTGGCCAAAGCTCTTTCGATGGCTTGAAAAACAGTACCCCTGAGAAGAGATGGGAGCCTGGAACTGAGACAGACAAACTCAGAACCTTGGTCACAGCCCACCCCGAGAGACCCACCTGACAAGCTGGAACTGAGGAAGGGTCCTCTATCGGCTGAGCCCAAAGAGACAAGGCCGGCTCCATAGTAAAACTTGGGGCAGACCTAAACCCCTCGAACTTGATGGCAAAGACATGGTCCCAAGAACACAATGGTGCCGTAGGCACCAAAGGAGTCAGAGCCGGACTTTGCATTAAAGACAAAAAGATTGACTGCACCAAAGCCACTGGTACCTGCGAAGTTGGAGTCGAGAGCTTTAAAGCCTGTGAAGGGGTCAGAGGAGGACAATAAGAAGGGGTCATAGGGGAGAAACCCCCTGCACCAGAAGGGAGAGGAGGCTGAGAAGATGACAGAAGATCCCTGGCTGTCAGGATCTGATCCACTAACCTTACAATATCCACTTCCGAGAGACTTCTGGTGGAGAAAATGGACAACCCAGAAGGAGAATGGGGTCTATCCATAAAAGGGCTAGGGAGTTGTCCAATGAAGGGGGTCCAAGGAGGGGGAATAAGTGGTCCTGGGTTGAGTGGAAATATCAGGCTTTGGCACCATCTGCAGAGCTGTGGGAAATATTAGCACCAGCATGGCAGTAGTGATAGCTGATGCTGGTATCGGAACCGTATACATGGTTGGAACGGTAGTAGTCAAATATTTAGTAAGTGTCATGATCGATGTTGAAGGCACAGGTAAGGTTCTCAGTGCCAGATTCAAACCGCTCCAAAAGCTTCAGAACTTTAACGTTTGGTTCCGAACAGGAACCTTCAGAAGTATGTTTATGCTTCTTAGCAATCAGTGCCGAGGAAGACAATGGCACCAAATGGGTGGATTTTGATCCAGTGGCCGGAGGAGACTAACTGACCTTGGAGAAGGCTTTCTTAAGAGCGGTAAATGACATCTAAGGTAAAGTATACTGGCAGCATTCAGTCCATTGATGGAAAACAAGTTTGTGGTTGTGAAAAGAGGTTCTTGTCTGCAAAACCTAGTACATTTCTTTGAAAATGTCGCTGAGGCATTGGATGAGGGCATACTGATAGGGGCATTATGGGTAGACTAGTAGCTCAAAAGACTTTTTGGCTGATGCACTATGTATTGGCAGGATCAGTTCTGAGATCAGAACTGTATCCACAAGTCAAGAATATATGAAGATTGACAACATCTGATCACCTGTTAAGGGCGAACCATAGCTCGATTATCTGAGACCTCACAGTAGAGCCAGAACAATGTTAAATCACTACAGGAGCTGCCTCTTTGTGGAAGTCTCAGGCTATGTTTTATGGTGCTCTACAAGCCAACAGACGTAGGTGGGAGGTAAATGTCTACTTTCTATGTAATCATGTTTGTATACCATCTGTTAAGTCTTTGTACCTGAATTAATAAAAATGGGGATGAGATGGAGCTGTCCACTTGGATCACAGGAAAGTAGCTTGTAACATTTTAAAACTATCATATACAAACGTTTGGCATTGTAGTACTGAATATAAAAAAATGAGGCTTAGATTGTTAGCATGGAAGAAAATGGTGAATTTGGTTTCAATTTCATGCAACTTTGAGAGGATTTCTGTCTATACACACTGAGCAGAGTGGAGGAGGGGCATCGACTACAACTCTGATCTGAGATATATAAGTATCCTAATCAGAGGCAGCAAACCATGAAGCGATGATGGAACCAACATATACACAGTCTCATCGTTACTTTTTCAAATAGCCAACAACCAAGTTTCTTGGAACTTAAAAAAGCTTTTATTAAACAGGTTAGCGCTTTTGCCGAGTGGCTTCTTCAGACCTTCATAATTAATTAATTAGTGAACTGCTTATATACAGCAAAAGAGCGGGAAACATCAATCATTCTTAAAGTGCCATTGCATATAAAATAAAACATTAAAAACAGCAATATGTCATTCAAATGAAGCCCATTCAATGACCTGAGAACATCATTAAAAATAAATAAATAACAAAAATCCAGCATTACATCTGAGGTAAAAGACTACTATAATAAGACTAACATATATACATATAAAGCTAAAATACATACTGCATAATATCAATAATCAACTTGAATTCATCAATCACATTATCATTTATGTAATCTCCTGGACTTCAAAAATGGTTTAACTGGAACCATACTATTAAGACCGGGTGGGACATCGGACCTCAGCTTAATAATCCAATTTGCTTCTCTTGTTTCAGTATAGGTCCTAATGTCACCTCCCCTGGGTCCTGGTATAATCTGCTCTACGATTAAAAACTTAAACATATGTGTATCTCCTCTAGCCATAACATGCCTTGCCATGGCATTAGTCTTTGCTCTAACCCTAATGTTATATACATGCTCACGTATTCTGTCCCTCAGCATCCTGTTGGTTTTGCCAACATAAAATGCTTAGCATTCCACACAGGAAGCTAAATAGACCACGTTACATGTTAAACAAGTCCCACTAGCTCTAAGTTCATATTCTTTCAATGTCATTGGGTGTATAAACACATTATCTGTGTTAATATAACTACAGAAGTTACATTTATTGCACTTCGATGTTCCATTTTGTATGGTGATGTCATTACCTCTTTGTTCCTTCGGATAACACAAGTCTTTTTAAATTCTTTTTATTTTTATATATAAACTTAGGTGTTTCCCCAACAATATCTTTGAGTGCAGTGTCTACAGTTAGGACATCCCAGTGTGTCCTAATAATATCCTTTATACTCCCTATATCGCTGGTATAAAAAATAGAGCATGCTGTCCCTTTATTCATCATTCCTTCGTTGTCTCTCACAAGTGACTCTTGTGTCCTATGTTCCCTACTTGAATAACTATAACTAAAGTAGGGTGCTGCTCGATTCTCTCTAAGTGTAAACATATCTGAAAGCCCTTTTGAAATCTCATTAATAGAGTAACCTCTTGACTGAAACCTATCACACAGTTCATTAAGCTCCTTATTATATCCTTGTTTTGTAGGATTATATCTAGATATACGAATCGCTTGTTCCTTCACAACATTATGGTATACATACCCTGGATGCATGCTTGTCCTGTGAAGTAGCGCATTCCTATGGCAACTCTTCCTAAATACCCCAGTGTTCACCATACCATTGGATAACCTCTCTATGTATATATCCAAGAATGGAAGTTTTATTCCTGAAAATTCATATGTAAATCTAAGGTATCCATTAACGGAATTCATTTCCTCTATAAATGACGCCAACTCAGTGGACGTACCTGTCCAAATGAGGAACAGGTCGTCCACAAAACGCCTATAAAAGGGAACAAACTTAATAAAATACTGCATGGAAAATAAGTATGTATGCTCCCATTCCGCCATAAAAAGGTTGGCGTAGCTACTGGCACATGAGGTGCCCATAGCTATGCCATCCCTCTGCAGGTAAAAACTCCCTTCAAAATAAAAAAACATTTGACTCCAGAATCGTCTCTAGAAAATACATGAGAAGCTCAATTTTATTATCAGACATCTGTGTATTACGCCTCAGATATCTACTTAACATTATTACCCCTTCTGTATTAGGAATAACAGTGAACAGGGATTGAATGTCTAGAGAGACAAAAAAATATTCAGTTGTTATAGTGGTATTTCTCATAAACTCATTTAGATCTAATAGAAACTGTTTGGTGTCCCGTAGAATACACGTATTCATTTCTACCAATGGTCTAAGCTGATTCTCAACATAGAAGGATATCGGTTCAGTAGACCATCCCCTACCCGCCACAATGGGCCTAAATGGGGGATTGTCCTTGTTCTTGTGTATTTTAGGGAGCCCATGTATGATCGGAATTAAGGGAAATTCAACACATAGGAACTGATACAATTCCATATCAATGATGCTTGCTTTATATAGATCTTCCAAATTGTGTTGGATATTATTAACGATGGCTCTAATCATATCCTGTTCTATAACACTATAGTAAGTGTCATCAGACAACATTAATCTCATTCCATTTATATAATGTTCCATGTCCATGAGTACAACCCCACCTCCCTTGTCTGCCGGTCTACTGGCTAACGATTGGTCATTCATTAAACTCTGTAGTGACATCCTCTGTTTATAGGACAAATTAAATTTGTTCCTAGGTGTCCTCCTATCGCCCCTTTCATACATTTTAAATAGGTCACCTTCGACCAATTTACTATAGGCAGCTAACAATGGATGTAATGGCGGAGTAAAAACACTAGGTTTCTTAAATCCCACCTTAGGCTTCGAATCTTTGTCATTGAAAAAAATCTTTAATGAAAGATTGCGAACAAATAGTTTAAAATCTCTCATAGTCTCTTCATATCTACTAGCAGTTGTAGGAATGAAGGATAATCCCTTATTTAATACAATCATTTCATCTGATGTTATTGGGCGTGATGATATGTTAAAAACTAAGTGTTCATCTTCCCTTCCCACATCTTTTTTATATTGTAACTCGTGTGTTTGTCTGGGGAGAGCTTCCTTTTCTGTCTGCCCCTGCTTGTAGATCGTATCCTTCCTTCTTTCCTCTCTAACCTGATGGGGAAAGGGTGTGTCATGTCAAAATTCTGAGCCCCTATTGAATCACTATCCACTACCAAATTGGTCTTATCACCTATATGTGTATTTCTGTCATTCGTCTTCCTACGAACCACCATTGCATTAGTGTTTTCATTCACAGTTCTATTCTTTACTAAATTACTACCTGTGTTACTTGCATTAGTTTGATGTTTGCCTACAGCGGAAAGTGATTCCGAGAGGTTTAAGAGTTTTAAAAATGCCAACGACCGGTACGCAGTACCCTGAATTACTCTACAAGTGGCAAAGGCAGAAAAGGAAGCTCTCCCCAGACAAACACACGAGTTACAATATAAAAAAGATGTGGGAAGGGACGATGAACACTTAGTTTTTAACATATCATCACGCCCAATAACATCAGATGAAATGATTGTATTAAATAAGGGATTATCCTTCATTCCTACAACTGCTAGTAGTTATGAAGAGACTATGAGAGATTTTAAACTATTTGTTCGCAATCTTTCATTAAAGATTTTTTTCAATGACAAAGATTCGAAGCCTAAGGTGGGATTTAAGAAACCTAGTGTTTTTACTCCGCCATTACATCCATTGTTAGCTGCCTATAGTAAATTGGTCGAAGGTGACCTATTTAAAATGTATGAAAGGGGCGATGGGAGGACACCTAGGAACAAATTTAATTTGTCCTATAAACAGAGGATGTCACTACAGAGTTTAATGAATGACCAATCGTTAGCCATTAGACCGGCAGACAAGGGAGGTGGGGTTGTACTCATGGACATGGAACATTATATAAATGGAATGAGATTAATGTTGTCTGATGACACTTACTATAGTGTTATAGAACAGGATATGATTAGAGCCATCGTTAATAATATCCAACACAATTTGGAAGATCTATATAAAGCAAGCATCATTGATATGGAATTGTATCAGTTCCTATGTGTTGAATTTCCCTTAATTCCGATCATACATGGGCTCCCTAAAATACACAAGAACAAGGACAATCCCCCATTTAGGCCCACTGTGGCGGGTAGGGGATGGTCTACTGAACCGATATCCATCTATGTTGAGAATCAGCTTAGACCATTGGTAGAAATGAATACATGTATTCTACGGGACACCAAACAGTTTCTATTAGATCTAAATGAGTTTATGAGAAATACCACTATAACAACTGAATATTTTTTTGTCTCTCTAGACATTCAATCCCTGTTCACTGTTATTCCCAATACAGAAGGGGTAATAATGTTAAGTAGATATCTGAGGCGTAATACACAGATGTCTGATAATAAAATTGAGCTTCTGATGTATTTTCTAGAGACGATTCTGGAGTCAAATGTTTTTTATTTTGAAGGGAGTTTTTACCTGCAGAGGGATGGCGTAGCTATGGGCACCTCGTGTGCCAGTAGCTACGCCAACCTTTTTATGGCGGAATGGGAGCATACATACTTATTTTCCATGCAGTATTTTATTAAGTTTGTTCCCTTTTATAGGCGTTTTGTGGACGACCTGTTCCTCATTTGGACAGGTACGTCCACTGAGTTGGCATCATTTATAGAGGAAATGAATTCCGTTAATGGATACCTTAGATTTACATATGAATTTGCAGGAATAAAACTTCCATTCTTGGATATATACATAGAGAAGTTATCCAATGGTATGGTGAACACTGGGGTATTTAGGAAGAGTTGCCATAGGAATGCGCTATTTCACAGGACAAGCATGCATCCAGGGTATGTATACCATAATGTCGTGAAGGGACAAGCGATTCGTATATCTAGATATAATCCTACAGAACAAGGATATAATAAGGAGCTTAATGAACTGTGTGACAGGTTTCAGTCAAGAGGTTACTCTATTAATGAGATTTCAAAAGGGCTTTCAGATATGTTTACACTTAGAGAGAATCGAGCAGCACCCTACTTTAGTGATAGTTATTCAAGTAGGGAACATAGGACACAAGAGTCACTTGTGAGAGACAACGAAGGAATGATGAATAAAGGGACAGCATGCTCTATTTTTTATACCAGCGATATAGGGAGTATAAAGGATATTATTAGGACACACTGGGATGTCCTAACTGTAGACACTGCACTCAAAGATATTGTTGGGGAAACACCTAAGTTTATATATAAAAATAAAAAGAATTTAAAAAGTCTGTTGTGTTATCCGAAGGAACAAATAGGTAATGACATCACCATACAAAATGGAACATCGAAGTGCAATAAATGTAAACTTCTGTAGTTATATTAACACAGATAATGTGTTTATACACCCAATGGCATTGAAAGAATATGAACTTAGAGCTAGTGGGACTTGTTTAACATCTAACGTGGTCTATTTAGCTTCCTGTGTGGAATGCCAAGCATTTTATGTTGGCAAAACCAACAGGATGCTGAGGGACAGAATACGTGAGCATGTATATAACATTAGGGTTAGAGCAAAGACTAATGCCATGGCAAGGCATGTTATGGCTAGAGGAGATACACATACGTTTAAGTTTTTAATCGTTGAGCAGATTATACCAGGACCCAGGGGAGGTGACATTAGGACCTATACTGAAACAAGAGAAGCGAATTGAATTATTAAGCTGAGGTCCGATGTCCCACCTGGTCTTAATAGTATGGTTCCAGTTAAACCATTTTTGAAGTCCAGGAGATTACATAAATGATAATGTGATTGATGAATTCAAGTTGATTATTGATATTATGCAGTATGTATTTTAGCTTTATATGTATATATGTTAGTCTTATTATAGTAGTCTTTTACCTCAGATATAATGCTGGATTTTTGTTATTTATTTATTTTTAATGATGTTTTCAGGTCATTGAATGGGCTTCATTTGAATGACATATTGCTGTTTTTAATGTTTTATTTTATATGCAATGGCACTTTAAGAATGATTGATGTTTCCCGCTCTTTTGCTGTATATAAGCAGTTCACTAATTAATTAATTATGAAGGTCTGAAGAAGCCACTCGGCGAAAGCGCTAACCTGTTTAATAAAAGCTTTTTTAAGTTCCATGAAACTTGGTTGTTGGCTATTTGAAAAAGTAACGACAAGACTGTGTATATGTTGGTTCCATCATCGCTTCATGGTTTGCTGCCTCTGATTTGGTTTTTATTAGTACTCGTTTGGGCTGTTTACAGAGAGGCATTTGCTCCGTCCAGGCACTCATTGGATTTTTGTTATTGATATAAGTATCCTGTTTTTCTTGGCTTATTTATACTGATTATTGTTTCTAGTAATTTATATATAGCACTTTTTATTGCCTGCTGCACAGTTTTTACTGCATTTTATTGCTATTAACTAATCTGCATGGGTAACTGATTTGTTTGCAGTTAAAAGCATTCTGTAGAGTCTCTTTGCTCCTTTATCTGTTTAAAACTTTCATTTTGTGGCTCTCTGTAGTGTTTACTGTCTAAAGAGTGTAGGCTAATAGCTTTAGCATTGTCCTAGTTCAGATTTGCTGGCTCTGAGCCTGTTTGTCTTTACAGTGATTGTTCAAAGCACATGAACAGGCCATCTTGAATTAGCAGAAGCCTTTCTTTACCTCTGGCTGGATTGTGTTAATTGCTTGCTGGCTAGTGGGGGCTGGTTCTTTTGTGCTTTTTTAAAAAAAAAAAGTTGTATAAGGTTATATCTTCTGGTATTTAAGCCCTAACTTTGAGAGGATTTCTGTCTATACACACACTGAGCAGAGTGGAGGAGGGGCGTTGACTACAATTCTGATCTGAGATATATAAGTATCCTTTTTTTTGGCTTATTTATACTGATTATTGTTTCTAGCAATTTATATATAGCACTTTTTATTGCCTGCTGCATAGTTTTTACTGCATATTATTGCTATTAACTAATCTGCACAGGTAACTGATTTGTTTGCAGTTAAAAGCATTCTGTAGAGTCTCTTTGCTCCTTAATCTGTTTAAAAACTTTCATTTTGTGACTTTCTGTAGTGTTTACTATCTAAAGAGTGTAGGCTAATCGCTTTAGTATTGGTATACTTGGTGGCTTTGCAGTTGCCCGCCCCAACTGTAAATTTGATCTGGAAAAGTCCTCCCAGTCTAGTGTCATTAGCTCATTCTACCTAATACAGAGAGAACATCTGAGAAGGCTTTCTGTTCCTCCTTTCTCCCTTTCCAAAAAAAAAAAAAAAGCCTGAATCTCCTTGTGTTCTGACTGTGCTTCTCAAACATTTTGGAAATATACAGTATATTTTAGAGCATTTATTATAACTGTATTTATCTTAATATTGCTACAACTCAAGTGCTCTAGGTTGCATTGCATCTGAATTGTTTGTGTGTTTTAGCTGCTTTTCTGTATATATAGACTTCTTTGTATATGTAGACTAGCTACTTATTCTGCTGTATTACTGCCTCTTAAATCATTTTTCAGTTGTGCACTTGCCTTGTTTTATTTAAAAAGTTTTAAATTGCTAATTTTGTAGAGTTTTAATTGCATTTACTGTTTAGGACTACACACTCAAGTGTGCTAGCCTTTTCTGTGTTTATTTTCTGTATTATTGCATTGTTTAGCCTGTTTTAACAAAAAAAAAATAATATCTTGTTCTCGTTTCCCACCTTTCCTTGCCAGTCCAGATCCCAGGCTTTGTTTGTCTCAGGACTTTATTTTCCATGTTCAGAGCCATCCAGACTTTGCTGTGGTAGAGGGAAGTCCTACTGCTTACCAGTGGGAGTGGTGAGCATTGTACTGCCTATCTAACACTAGAGGAGTGGTTTCCAGCTCTGAAATTGTACTTTTATTAGCCTTTTTGGGCTGATTTCTATCCCTTTCAACTTTCTGGCTTAAAAACACATGTGTTTGCACATTTGTTGCATCGTGCAGCACCGCAAGGCTACAGTTAAACTATTCCAGGTGCCAGAAAGTCTGCTCTTCAAATTTTCCCGTAGAACTAGCTGGTTTCTCAGTAGTAGCACTAAAATCTGAACCCCTGTGACTAGCACTTGCTCTAGAACCTGCTGGAAAGCACTAGGAAGCCTGAAACTGATACAAGCACTCAACTCTCCTTGTCAATAAGGATAAATTAATTATAGGCACTAAACAGCCTATAATTGCAAAGTACCTTGCAAAGGTACGTGAAAACAGCTCTTATACTTTACAAAAAAAGCACCTAAACAGACATCTCCAAGGGTCAGCTTCTGGTGATTTCTCCTGTCCACCTGGTGAATCTGGGCATACTGGGGCAATGTGGCAACTGCCTCATGTACACAGACAACCCTCTCCTCCTACCACCCAACACTACAACCTGCGAGAGATGCACTTACATAGCCAAACTGGAAGCAAAGCTCTCTCTGGCCAGGATTGTGCTAGACAATCAAGAGGAGAAGGTTAACACCTGCATTACACCTCAAGCAACTCACAGAGCTTCAAAACCCACACCATCAACACCCACACATAGCAACACTAAACCCACATATGCAGAGGCCCTTAACATTAACCTGCCCAAGCAACAAGGACCTCCAAAGCTGAAACACAAACACCAGTCACAACCAACGTGACACATAGCTCACAACATAAGTGTGCCACCCAACAACAGTCCCTAAGGCAAGACAATGTACCTAACTCTTTAGTCATAGGTGACTCTATAGTCAGGCACACTGATGCCCCACTCACCAGGCTGAACAAGGAGAAAATTACAGTCAGCTGCCTGTCGGGTGCCAGGATCTGCCACATAACACATGCACTCAAGTCACTCCACAACAAGTACAAATACGACTCTGTCATTGTCCATGCTGGAGTGAATGACTTGAGACGTACCTCCCTGGACTACATGAAAAGAGACATGGAGGAGCTCTCGGATCATGTGTCCCAGACAGGTATGACCCTAGCCCTGAGTAGCATCCTGCCTTTGCCCAGAATGATACCACTGTATAAGGACAAAATGATTGACTTCAACAATTGGCTAAGCTTCTGGTGTCATTGATAGGGGATCCAGTATCTGTCTGCCTGGGAAGACATGATCAACAAACCACAATGTTTTGCCAGGGATGGTCTGCACCTGTCACCCCTGGGATTCAGGTTACTGGCAAAAGCTCTTGCCACCCCTATAGTGCCTTTTTTTAGGCAATGTTCAAAGGACAAAACCACCACCATAACAGATACAAGCATGTAAAATCTAAAGGTAATTCTACTCAATGCTAAAAGTCTAAACCTCAAAATGCACTCTCTCGAGGCACTCCTAAAAATGGAGAACATTGATGTCTGTGCAGTAACTGAGACTTGGTTCAAGGCTCCAGATAGCACCCCTGCAATACAAGGCTACAACTGTTACCACACTTTTGGGCCACAAAACCAAGACCGAAGCAATAAAGGTGGAGGAGTGTCCATATTCACCAAGGATATTCACACCTCCAGGCTAGTTTCTCAACACAATGCATCTGAAATTGTCCAGGTGCAACTAACACTAGGTAAGACTGCAATCCAAATTGTATCTTGCTACAGATCCCCCACCATGCCCCAAGATTCTCACTACATCTTTCTAAACATACTGGAAAATATTAAGATACACCCAAACACCCTAATACTGAGTGATTTTAACTACCCTGCCATTAATTGGGAAAACTACTCGGGTACCAACTCCTTTTTCCAATGGTTCTTGGAATTCATAAATTCCAATGCCCTGGATCAACTAATCCATTGTCCCATCAGGGGCTCCAATATCCTAGACCTGGTCATTACCAACATGGGAGATAGATGCTCCACACCAGTGGTCACCCCCTCATTGGTCAGGTCTGACCATAAGCAAATCACCCTTGACATCCGCATCCCACCCTCACCCCTCAGACTTCGTGCCCACTGAGTGGCACACAGCTACAGTTATCCCACTCCACAAGGGGGGATCCACCTTGGATCCCGGGAACTACTGTCCCATCAGTCTGACAAGCCTGATCTACAAGGGCATGGAACGCATTATCATGGAACTTATAAACAAAAACATTGGCAACCTTCAAACACTGGACCTAACCCAGTTTGGGTTTGTGAAGTGCTGATCTTGTCTCCTGAACCTGATTGACTTCTTCGAACCAATCTCTAAAGCTGTGGACGAGGGTAAGGCGGTCCACACAGCCTATCTGGACCTCGCCAAGGCCTTCGACACCATCCCCCACACTGGAATCATAGATAAACTTACTAAGCTGGGCATAAATCCCTACTTCACTCGATGGTTTGCCAACTGGCTTACTGACAGAACCCAGACTGTAAAAGTAGCCAACTCCAAATCCAGCTCCAGACAAGTGACAGTGGAGTACCTCAGGGTTCAGTCCTGGGACCACCCTTGTTTGGCATCTACTTCTCTGACGTACAGGCCAAAATTAAGGGAATCTGGCTAACATAGTTCACAGATGACTGCAAACTGGGAGCCATTATTGAATCCCCAAATGATGTGGATATTCTACAAAAGGGCCTTACAGAAACAGATGCCTGGTGCCAGAGCCATGGGTTCAAGCTTAATGCCAAGAAATTTATAATTATCCCCTTTGGAAAAAACATGTACCCCTGAATTACCACATAGGTGGCAGTACACTAAACATCGAAAGTGTGATTTGAGACTTAGGGACACAGGTGGACAGTGGTCTCACTTTCGATAACCACATCGCCACAACAGTCAGGAAATCCTTCTATGTGGCACACCTCATCACTAAGGGCTTTTCATCCAGAAAAAAGAAGGTCATTGTCCACTGTACTCATCCCTCATTAGACCCATTACAGAGTATAATGCCCCGTTTGGTATGTACCTCACTATACATCTGCAACAGCTGGAAAGGCCACAGAAATACCTCACTAAAAGAATCACAGGCCTAAAGCAGATGCATTATGCTGACTGTCTAAAAAAACTCCATCTATGCTCCATGGCATATCGTCTACTCAGAGGCGATCTCTGCTTAACATACAAGGCCATGTCAAACCCTGAGCTGTTGGACATGCTCCACTTAAAGAAATCCCAATCCCTCAGAGCCACACGCTCCAGGGATCTAAACCTTGTCATCACAATGAACAAAACATGCTGGAGGAATAGGTTCCTGACCCAGAGACTCCCCATACCCTGGAATAGACTGCCCATACATGTCAAGCAGAGCACCTCCTTGGCCCTCTTCAAAAGGAACCTTGATGATTGGATGGGAGATAGGAAATTCACCCCGGGGATCATGTCAGACGCCCTGCTAGACAGGGGTCCACAGAAGTAAATATTGTGGGAAGAAACATCCAGGGAATTGTTATGGCTAGGCTCTTATAGGCCCTAGGGCCGATAGCCTAGCACCAACCTATGAACCTATGAACAGTCTATATATCTCCTCATTAATATTAATGAGGAATTTCTTTGGAGCAGCACATCAGTTTGAAGATTTGCTCATTTGCATATCAGTTTTCTTTGATTTTTTTTTTAATTTGCACACGGCTTTGCTTCAATGTGGGCTGCCTTTAAGAACCAATTTTGGGACTGAAATAATGTATTGCACATGGAAACAATTCAGCATAAAAGCTGCATTACTCATTTTGTCCAGCTGTTCAGGTACTAGGCAATTTAAAGTTATGAACAAAGCTTGTCTTCCTGGACAGTACAAAACAAATCGTAAAATATTTATGTTGTGCCTCTGGCAGAAGTTAATGTATTCTTCTTATTCAAGTCAGACAAGCTCCAGCCCCAAAGTGTACCACAACTCCAGATTTTAGTGAGGTTTGTAAATAAACTGTGTAAAACTATAAGTGGGATTTCTTTGAAATTTCTCATTGGTATATGTAGCATAACATTTGTTATTCTTCCACAGGCAATATACTTGGTCTGCAAATTATATTTAGTGCAGGTCAGGAAAGTAAGATAAGAGGTCATATAGTGCCAGAGGGAATGCCACTGCATTTGCCGAGTCTGTACTCACCTGTATGCCTGTATCAAGAAATCAGTCCAGATCTTACACAAATACAATGCCAAGTTCAAGAATAAGCTGCCATGATGGAACTGTATCAGCTATCTTTAAAAAATTCATTAGCCTTAGAAACAAACTGAAAACTCCACACATCAAAATTAAACTTAACAAGTTAAACAGAATCAAGACTACCAAGGTTAAGCATCAATTGAAAATTGCCATGTCTATTAAGTAGAAGTCCTTTTTCATATTTGAGAGAAATCTTAGAAACAAAACCCAACATTTTTTGTGAATTGATACATAAAACCAATAACTCAGCCATTGAAGACATATCCATCTTATTAGCAGAATAAATTTAATTCAGACTTCTCCCCCATCCTCCACAGATTCCTCCATAAGAACATAATTTCTGAACCTAACATAAAAATCAACTTTGAGCAAGTACTAACAGCTCCCTCAGAGTTGAAAAACAGCAGTGTGGGGCCTGATAATGCATCACAGTGATTCCTTGTCAGTATGAAGCATTGTCTCACTGATCAACTCCTAAACATGTTCATCCTCAGTCTCTCATAGTTTCATGCCACAGGCAGGGAGAACAGTTGTAGTTGTTCTCCAACAGGGTGGCCCTGTCACTGATCCTGGAAACTTTTGACCCATAAGCCTTACCTGTAAGACAATAGAACACATCATTACTGATGTCATAAGGGATACTGGCAGCATTCAGTCTCTTGATGGAAAACAAGTTTGCAGTTGTGAAGAGAGGTTCTTTTCTGCTAAACCTAGTACATTTCTTTGAAAATGTCACTGAGGCCTTGGATGAGGGCATATCGATACATGCAGTATACCCTGATCTGGTCAAGGACTTTGATAGCATTTCAAACTCCAGCATTGTAGACACACTAATCAAAGTAAATATAAACTTTTATGTAACACATTGGGTAGCAAACTGTCTCAAAAAATCTAAGAAATTAGGATTTGGGGCACACTACACTCTAAAAGACTTGGTTACCAATGGGGTCCCATAGAGCTTGGTTCTATGACCACTCCTGTTTTGTTTTTAAACATTTTTCACAAGTTAAAGCTGAAGTTGTGGGCCTTTGGCTGACCAAGCTTGGGTATGACTGCAAACTTGGAGCTAGCTTCATCTCTCCATTGAACTTCCAAATCCTTCAAGAGGAACTTAAGATATAAAAATGAATGGTGTCAAGACAATGCCTGAAGTTAAATTATAGTAAGTGTAGTATCATGTCCTTTGGAAAACAATTGCATCCATGCACCTCTCACATTAACAACATCCTACTTAAAACTGATACAGTAGAGAGTGAACTCTTCTTTGACCCTGATGTATCCATGGTGGTTAGAAATTCTTTTTACATAGCCCAGCTGATTTCAAAAGGCTTATCTTATAGATCCAACGATGCTATTGTAACAGAATATAATGCTCTCTTGGGTATGCATCTGTCCAACACATGAACCAACTTGAAAGACCACAACATTTCCTCACTTATAAAATCATGGGTCTGAGTTCCATGACAACACAGAACACCTTAAAGCTCTGTTTTTCACTATATTGAGTAGAGACTCCAGCACTGTGACCCCTGCCTATGTTACAGGGCTGCAAACAACCCTGTCCTGAGTTATTTCTTACATCTTTATAAGTCCTATAAAAGTATGAATACCAATATAAGAGACCTACACCCCCACCATATCATAAATGGAACTTTTGGTGGGAAAGATACTTCTCCCAGAGAATTCCTCTCCTATGGAACAGCCTTTTCCCCTCCATGTAAGAAGTAGCTTCCTAACCCTCTTCAAATGCAAGCTGGACAAATGGCAAGGTAACTGCAAATACACCACAGGTCTAACCTTATAAATCCCAATGGAAAGGAGTGGCAAGTAGTGGGATTTGCAGTGGTTAGGACACAAATGATCTTATTCAGTCAACTGCATAGTAAGAACCCGTGAACCTATGTGTATACAACTTACCATAATTCTGTGTGCACATTTTCCTAATTGTTAAGTCCACCCACTGTAAATGGACTTTTGACCATTCTATATCTAGTGAATGTTGAACTTCAGCTAACTATGGCTAGATGGTGCTGTTATTTAATAAATTTACAACAGAGAACACTCCATGTGTAACAAAGTAGAGGATCTATTCATTATACAACCAACCAGGCAACAAAGAAACTTACAGTAGCTACTATTTAAACTAAACTGCAGTTTAATGCAAAAGTGATAAATGTGCAAAAACACACAGTGAATGCTTAAATTTACTCATCTGCTCTGTGTTTTTTGTGTCAAAGAAAAAAAATGCATGTACACTAGTTCTGGATCTTTCTTTCCTAAACCAAGTTATGATAATGCCCAAGTTCAAAATGCTGTCACTTCAAAACCTGTTAACTTTTCTTCCTTAAAGTGTCCTTGTAGTATTAGATTTAAAAATATTTATCAACATATCCATATTCATCCAGATTTCAGGTATTTCTTACGGTTTTATGTGTCAGGATCACATTATCAGTTTTGCTGCCTTACCCTTTGGACTATCTACTGCAGCAAGATTGCTCACAAAGTGGCTAGCTCCAGTTGTAGCACACTGCAGGCTACAGGGTATCCACATTTTTCCATATTTAGACTTGCTTATCTTTGGAAAGTCTTTTTGAAAGTGTCAAGAATCTCTCATTTGCGTAAGAGTTCCCTTACACATTCTGGGATTCTGAGAACATTCCACAGGATTGTGTTCCTTGAGTATCTGCTACATACAATTCAGTTCAAATAGCTTTTCTTTCTTCTGCAGGAAAAATGATGTACATTTAGGTCTATTTATGAGGTTTTCCATTCAGATTTCACTCAAATTTATGATTCTCATGATAACCCTGGCAAGATTCCACACGAGAAATATACAAAAGTATCTGAAATCTCTTTGGTCCCAGCACTAACACTCATTACCTTTTTAAATCCCAGTTGTGGCATTTGTCAGAACAGAAATCATTTGGTGGAGACAGCAAATTTCCCTAAATCCAGGTCTCCCCTCTGCCTTCCACTACAAAACAGTCACTACAGACCCCTAGAACTTTGCTCGGACAGCAGTTTCAGGAGGGACAAAGTGTAAGGTTTTTGGGACACCAAGGACAGATGTTAGCACATAAATATAAGACAGATGCTTACTCTGAACAAGGAGGTCAACTCTGAATCATTTTTGGTCTCATGGACATCTTCAGATTGTTACACACAATACCAAAATCACCATATCTCGCATATCTCAACAAGCAAGGGGGAACCAGATCTTGCCTCCTTTGCAGATTAGCCATGTTAGCTTGCGTGACGATGTGGGGTTTTGCCACCTGTGCCGGGGAGAGTGGGGCAGTGCACGTGTGACATGTGCCAGCATAGCTAGCTGGAGTTTTGTGGATGATTTTGTGTCATTTGAATTTTGCACTGACTTGTGCAGATGCTTGTGTTGAAAATGTCTTAAAAGTGTTATTATAACTGAATAAATGTTTATGATTAAACAAAGAATTATGGAAAGGAGGAGTTGGAAGTTTTTGAAATTGTTCTATAGCTTTCAGATACTGCAGCAGATCTTAGCAAAGCTCTGAGTGTGTATTGTACCAGAGTCAGGTGATCAAATGTGATGCCACTCCATAACCAGCACTGAGAGGATGGAACTCTCACAGCAGTTTGTTTTGTTTTCTTTGGAACATGATATAAAGATCTATGATAGTTGAGTTGAGTTAGTTAGTTAGAAGCTCATCACCTTGCCTTGCGGAAGTAAGCATCCCAGCATCTAATCTTGCCTTGCTGTATTAATTTAGCTAGGGAACATTTATTCTTTAGACAATCAGGAAATACAGTGACATTAGTTAAGTATTGTTTTTTGCATCTATTTGAATATATCCCACTGCATTATTTTTATTTCTCCTGGAATTGAAACTCTGGTATTTATTGTACTTAGATATTTAATATTCTCATGCTTTCTATTTTATTATTAAATATTTTTATACCTTTCATTGTGGCTGGTCTTTTAGAGGATATTTTTAACATCTTTAGAGTACTTGTACTTATTTTAGTCATGAAGTGGCCACTCCAAAAAGCCTTGCTGCTTTGATTACACTCTACCATTTATATTAATATTGATTTTTCAGTATAATTGGATACCCTTGTAAGAGCCTTAGAGTGGCTGACTGGTGGCAGTATGGTTACCTTACAGTCTGGGCAGAAGGGGCACAGCTAGTAAATCTGTGTCAGCCTTTCCTAAGAGTGTGTGTGTTAAAATCAAATACCCAGGTGTGAGTGTATTAAGTACTTAAAACTGGGACACAGTGCTCCAAAGTGAGTCTTGTTTGCGATATGGAAAGACAGAGAGTCCATTCCCAGGTCTGAAGCATGTTCCCTGTGAGCATTTTGGAGAAACCATGTTTGATACAGAGAGTTGCATTTGAAAATACTGTGTAAATCCATTCCTGTTTTTAGTGACCGTCTCTCACTGGTGTCAGTGGTGAGGATTGAGGCTCTGATTACTGGCTTGGGGTAGAGAGGCCTTCACAGTGTGGGCTATAGCTTCACAGCACAATTTCACTGTACATGCATCCTACATCCAGTCAGAGCAAAACTGTGACATTCTGAGCAGGACTAAATCAGACCCTCTTGAATAGAGAATAAATCTGGGTGTCTTCCAAGATGTTATCCATCTGTGGTGAGTTCCACAAGTAGTCCTCTTTACCTCTTCTCTGAATATGCAGCTTGCAAAATTCTCCTCCAGGACAAGAATGTCCTTCTATGCTTTTCCTCCCTCCCTCTGATATCCAGGGGATGTCTAAAGATTTGGAAAGAATCCCTCAAGATCATTGTGATAACTCCATTCTGGCCCAGGCAACAGTGGTTCCTCCTTCATTTGGAAAAGGACATGGGCAATCACCAAAACCTTTCTCACAGAATGGATCTGCTCACACAAGAACAGGGGTGTCTCATATAAATGACTGATTGGATGATAGTTCTTAATTCCCTTCAAGCACCTGTTTATATAGGATATGCCGCAGGTAATACTAGAGGTAAGAAATTCTATTATTAGAAGATCATATATATTTCTTCTTGGTACTAAGAACATACCCAGCATCCATCTAGGGCTAGTGTTTCTCTGGTTTTATTTTGTGTGAGTTACAATCCTTTGTTTTTTCCTACTCCTCCATCAAGGTTCATTTACTGGCCTTTTCAGCATGTCTGCCCATACATCCTCCTATTTCAATGCATTCTTATGAAAATATTCTTGAAAGGGGTTTTGCAAAAGAGACCTCTAAGAAAACTGGTGGCTCCTCCTTGGGCTCTTAACTTCGTGTTAGAGAAGCTAACATTTGCTCCATTTGAACCGGCTCATTTTGGCTGACTTGAGGTTCATAAGTTGGAAAACTGTTTTACTGATTGCTCTGACCTCTGTAAGAATATCTGAGTTGAAAACTTTTATGGTGAGTCAACCCTATCTCATTTTCCTGATATACAGGGTTTCTTTGAGAACTAATCTTTCTTTCATACTTAAAGTGGTATTTGAGTTACTTTAAGCCAAACTATCCATCTCCCTGTTTTCTTTCCAGGAACTAAAAATGAGGGAGAAAGGATACCATACCTTGGATGTCCACAGACAACTCGGGCACTATTTTGACAAAACAAAATCTTTCCCATTTTTAGATCAGTTGTTCATTTCTTGTGAAGGTAAAAAGGGACAAGCTGTGTCAAAACAGACTATTTACAAATGGTTGCATAAGGCTATTAGCTTTTGTTATTCTCACCTCAACAGAACTACTTCATGTAGAGTCAAGGCCTGCTCTATGAGGGTCTTGGTTTCTTTTGTGTTTTGTTTGGGAAGGGTTGGATTTTAGACATTTTCTAGGAGCAGCAACTTGGTCCTCTGTATAAACTTTTGCAAAGCACTACAAACTCGATCCCTTCCCTATATCTAGACCACACTTTGCTAGGACCATTCTCCAGGGGCTCCTGGAACCTTCCCCTTCCCAAATGTAGTAAGGTAGGATAATATATCCATACAGCTAAAGCTACTGCAACAGTGATCAATACGATTCACACAGTACAGTTGTGTAAGTAAACTTACCTTAACGGTAGAAGTTCAAACAATAACAGTAATGGCTACATACCTCCATCTCCCATTTTTGTTTTTATTATGCCAAGCTGTGCATACATATGTATATATTTTTACTCCTAGCTGTGTCCACTCAGGATTCAGCCTCTCTGTTTTAGTTGGTATGAAAGTTCTGAAGGACTTGGTGCCCAAACCTTTGTTTTTAGGCAGCTTAGCTTGAGATGCCTAATGGTGGATGAAGATTGAACATCTGAGATTCAACTGCCCAAGATTCAACCTGTTAAAGAGAAGAATTCTTCCATTGGAAATCACTGTCATGAGTTATGCCAGAAGTGATTTCCATTTTGGGGGAACTTCCCCCTTCTTCAAGTTGCTGGCACTATGGAATTGGTATACAAACGTTGTGGAAGTGCAGGGGGGATTGTCCTCTTTTAAAAAAAACTTAAAAGTGTTCTTTGTCAGTTTCTTTTTGGTGGTGAATGCAGTGGATTTTAATCTTCGGTGCATTTGCTTTCATTCACTCATAGGGGAAGTGATTTGAGCACATGGAAGGTGCCCTGAAACATTGGAAGCTGGCTAGCAGTTATATCCTTGGAAGGATATAACCCAAACAAATAAGACTACGGCAGCAGTGATCATTCAAACATCTACTGTTATGGTAAGTTTACTTACACAACTGTATTTTTGGTAAATGGCACATACAGAAGAAAGAAGTATATTTTAAAAGAAACAACAAAAAAAAAAAAAAAATGAAAGCAAAAATCACTATTCCCAGAATATAACTGATTCTTACTTAAAATACTGCTAAAACGATGGAGAAACATAGTAAATATGTACATGCATACATACCTACACTGTGGTTTGTGATATTTTTGCCAAGCGCCTCACCTTTGTTCCTAATAAGTTCTGTTAATATTACATATACCCTTACTGATCTGAAAGAATATGTAAGGAAATTCAATTTTATTATTTTTTGTAATGTGACTGCACCTATGAATCCACTGAGTATTTCGAGCACCTACAGTATAACCCCCCCCAATATATCGGGTCTATATTATATATTCAAAGTTTCAAAACTTTAAACGTCATATGTTCGGCAACATATGAGCAAAGTTTGAAACTTCGAAAATATAATGAAAAAAAAAATTACCTGAATGCTCTGAGCTGGGGGGCAAGCCCCCCTGCACCCCCACACCCCCCTACTTAAATACACAAACTGCAAGATTGCACGTCAGTGCAGAAAAGGGAGCCGTTACTTTTAACCTTCAAACTTTTCAAAGTTCGATCATATGGTGTTGACCATATGACATTCGAACTTTGAAAAGTTCAAATAATTAACAGGGACCCAATATACCCAACCCTCGAGCTTTTTGAGAAAATTTGCAAATTGGACATTCAAAATTTGTATACTAAATGGAATAGGAAGAAAAATCATTTAAATAAGGATGAATTGATGAGGAGATGGGTATTCGGATTATGAAACCGGATTTGGGGGGGGGCAGGGCTCATCATAATGAATAGATTGGACTATGTAGCTAAAATGAAAGAAATTCTTATGAGTAGTACATACAAAAGGAGTTCAGTAAATGAAGTGAATGGTGCATATCAAAATATTAAAATTTATTTACAGGACCTATTCATTGATGGGTGTATAACTACTGATGAGTTCAACTATCTTAATATCTCATATCCTGTTATCCCAGTTATTTTTGGTTACCTAAATTGCATAAAAATTTAAACCAACCACCCGTGCACCCCATCGTTGATGCTAGGGGAGTCTATCACGTACTCTAAATTTTTGGACACTAAACTGAAGGGATATGAGTGAACCATATATATGTAAAGATTCATGGGATTTCCTGAACAGAATTAATACCATAGAATTTGATGAAACTTCTGTGTTTATAGCAGTGGATATAAAAGATTTATACAATTATTCTACACGATGTAGGTGTGGTATGGTTTTATGATTATTTGTATGGAAAGGGGTTATCCCAAACAGCTATTAAAACATTCGAGTTATATATTTATATATGGATATAGTTTTGAAGAATAATTTTATTCTTTTTTGAAAATGAACTATATGTCCAAAGAGTGGGAGTAGCTATGCGGTCTTCATGTGGTGAGTTGTATGCAAATATTGTTATACTGGAATGGAAGAAAACATTTTTATCTAATTCTGAATTTTTTCATTTTGCTATTTATACACCTGTTTTTTGGATGATATTTTCATCCTATGGAGAGGTCCTAGGGATCAGATTGACCCGTCTTTGGATTATATTAATGGGGCAACCTCCTTTCTATGCTTCACTCATACTAGGGAGATCTCATATTTAGGCAAAGATCTTCCTAATAAGAGATTTGTTTCTGAGATCTTCCATAAAGAAACATTGTAATTTTTATATTTTAATATTGGGGCACCCCTATAGACAAAAAAGAGCCATTGTAAATGGCCAATTTATATGGGCGGCTCATATGGTAAAATGAAAGCATCTGAAAATGAATGTGACAACCTAAAGGAAATGTTTTTAAAACAGGGTTATCCAGAAGGATTGGTGTCTGAAGTTATGACATCAGGTTAGAACTAAAAAGGAGAACGGACACTTTTCACCAATTTTAGGTCAAAATAGTTCTGCACCTATGTAGAATAACTTACAGGATGGGGATGTTAGAGATGAACAAACTATACATCCATTATATCCCGAAATGGGTACATCTTATTGTTCATTGAAAAGTTCTTTTATTACTTCTTTCAGTAGTAATAGTAATTTTGTAAGGGATATTCTATTTAAGAATTGGAGTATCTTGAATTATGATAAGGCGGTAAGAGAACTTATAGAGAATCAGCCAAGGACTGTTTACAGGAAGGGTAGAAACCTTAAAAGCATTCTTGAAAGTCCACGTGAGCCAAAAAAGGTGGGGTATATGCGGAAATGTGGTGCTTGTTCTTATTGTCTGTATACACTGGAAGCAAATTAAATAAGTATTAATAATTTTAACATCAAAGTACAAGGTCAGTTTATATGTTTTAATGAAAAAGTGGTTTATTGTGCCCTTTGTTCATATTGTCCTTGTTTGTATACTGGAAAAACAGAGAGGAAATTAAGAAACAGGATGTATGAACTCTTGAGGGACATAAGACTCATGAAAGAGACTACTGCACTTTTTAGGCATTGTGTGGACAATCAAGGCCATTTTTTAAAATTTGTAATATTAGAAGCATTGGATATAAATATTACAGGGTGCCATGGCCATTACAATTAGAGAAGTGGGAGTTTATCTGGCAGACTCGTTTAAATGCAAATTATTGGCCAGGCTTAAAATGTTTTAAAATCGAAAGCTTTCAACTGATGAGTTAATTTTGTTATCTGTTTTATATATACATTTATTTAGAAGTGTATTGAATTTTGTGAATAATACCTTTGATACTAAGTACATTCTCTACCTTTCGGAGTATGTGTTCGTTTTAAGGTTTTCTGATTGGTGGAATTTGGGGGGGGTGTCGTCTTACAGTGGAGTGACATATGTATTTTAATTATCTTACTTACTTATTTAAATGGAGGATGTTGTGAGGCTACATTTTATTTGAGGAAGTTTCTACAACTGAAACAAAAGTACTTATTTGTTTATGTGAATAAACTTCTTTGGAATAGACATATGTTGGCCTGCTTTCCGGACATCTTTTTAAATATAACCCATACAGCTAAGACAACTGCAGCAGTAATCATTCAAATTGCAGCAGTGATCATTCAAACATATACTGTTATAGTAAGTTTACTTATACAAATGGCACAAAGAAACAAACAAAAAAAATTAAAATCAAAAATTAAAAAGGTATTCCCAGAATATAACTGATTCTTACTTAAAATATTGCTAACATGGTGAAGAAACACACTAAAGTTGTACATGCCTACATACCTACACAGATAAAAATAAAATTCACTGCACATTATTAAGATGTACAATTATACATAAAAAAATGAATGCCACATGGTCTTCAAATACATTTATTCTGCACTACTGATCACACCACTCTCATATATACTTTAATTTGCATGACAAAAATATATAAGCATTTATCTGTATGTACACTATAACTCAACAGGAATATTTGTCTACAAAACTACAGTGCAATTTTAAAGACAGAAAAAAAGTTTTCTGACAGTACAGACCATACACGTGGTCTACGGTCCACTTCATGTATATTTTAAGATATTTAAAAAACAGTTTGTGCGATGTTACATGGTTGGTCATGAAGTACTTATACTGTGCAACTAACAGAGCTGCAGTAGTTATAGATGGCTTTATCTTTCTAACAACTATATGCTTCAATCAGGATTTCATTATCAGAACATACATTACTATTCCATATATGGTACCATAAAGAATTCATAATGCTGTCACGAAATTGCACGATGTTCATCTGTACAAAACCTCTTCTTAAAATGAGCATGTTAAGGAGGCAGAATCAGTTTTACTTGATATCTTTATTTTGGTGGTTAACATTCTAAACTGTACTTTTAAGTGCTTAGTTTTTTTAGTTCCGTTCGTATCACTTCTTGAAGAATTTTTTTCCCTCCTAGGAAAAAGTAACAAAAGCAATCTATACCAACAAATGCAGACTGAAAAGCAGGAGGTAGCATATCATTCACAGCAGTTTTGTAGACAATCTACCACATTTAGTGGTTCATTGTTCTTTAGCTGCCAAAAATGTAACTGCAAGGACCCCACATAAGCTAAACACACATTTAGTACTATTAAGTCTTTCCCAGACAGATACATAATACAACACATTTAACACATTTTAACATCTTCCAAGAACTGTGCCAGCATTTTAAAGCTATCTGGTTCAAAATGTCTACATTTGCAGAAAAGCAATATTGAGTGGTACAATGCTAAAAATGTATATTATCAACTCTGACCTTAAAAAATGTGATGTATGCGTGTGTATATCACTCATCCGAACTACCATTATGACTGCGTTGTTTTTGCTTTTTTCAGCCATTCATCATTTTCCATTATTCAGTTTTACTCATCTTTATTGTTATTGTATTCTTTAAAAGGTTGAAATTTGGAAAATGTCTGCAAAGACTCAGACAGCTTAAAGGTATTGTATTAGTTTTAAATCATAATCATGAAATGTCTGCTACCGTTAAAGTCTGAATCAGAGAAGCAAATACACTATTGAAGCTACATTTTTCTATTACATCACTGCCTCTAAAACATAAACAAGAAAAGAATTTCATAGAAGACAAAAGCAAAATATGGTCAACCGTAATATATGGCATGGACACCTAAATTTATATGTATACAGATATGACTGCTGTGAAGCCATGGGCAACATTAGGTAAAGGAAGCCATTATGATAATACCAGAAGGAAAGCAACAATGCATATTTTTCTTTGTTTATTTCCTCAATTAATATCATATTTATATGTCAAAGATGGGGAAATGTGCTGAACCTCAAGATGCAGTGTTACCTTTGCTAATATAATAAACAAGGATAAAGGGGCAATAGTGTTGTGTCTATAAGAACTTTAAATAAGACAAAAATGGAAAACAGATGTGTTTCAACAAACTCTGGTGACTGTTACTCAGAGTAAAAGAACTGGTTTATGATGTGCTTCCCTAGCAAAGTGACTATGTCATGGACACTGGGACTGGGGAAGGCATATGTTATATAACTAAATGCTATAGCAGTTCGAAAGGAAGGAAATGATGCTTATATTGTGTCTGTGAGCCCAACTGTGAGTACTAGCTATTTATTTTAGAGAAAGTATTTTTGTAGCAAGCTAGTCAAGGATCAGTATTTTTTTCTGTATGCACCAAATCTGTTTTTATTGCTTTTTATTTTATTTTTTAACACTCTCTTTATTGACATTTCTTAAATAACTTTTCCATTGAGTTCAATATCAAGAACAAACGTATCAGACCAGAAAACAAAAATAGATAACAGTGTGAAGTACAATGAAATGTAATAGAGTGACAGGATGGTGTTATCACATATGATTAGCAAAAAAGTTGTGAAAAATATTAAATCACTCAATAAACTATATACATATATACATATGTACTGCTTGCCAGTAAAACACAATCAATATGATGGCATTGTAGATGTACTTGTTATGTAATTATTTCTTTTGGGAAAGAAATAAAATTAGGCTGGATTATAATAAGTATCCCAAAATTGTATTGATTAAGTAAGTGATGGAGGGGGAGAGGTGTTGGGGACTGTGTGGAGAGAAAAAATACAGTTTTATTCCTTAATAATTGGACATATATATATATACACACACACACACACACACACACACATATATATATATATATATATATATATATATATATACATATATATATATATATATATATATATATATATATATGTGTGTGTGTGTGTATGCGTTGTGCACCTAATAGTGGCTCAACAGGCAGCACATTTGCCTTTGATGCTGGAAGACTAGAAGGCTGTAGTTCTATTCTTTCTCCAGGTAGTTTGATTGCTAACACTGCAGTGCAGCATTAGTGATCTGCTACACTCCCCAGTGTGCTGTCCATCTAATGTGACCTTAAACTGAGGTCCCATTTGCTTCAGTTTTGGTTGCAGTTAAAGTGGATGTAAAATAAACCTTGGCACCTATCAAAAAGAGTAGAGGAAAGCCCTGGCCGAATTTCCAAAAGGAGCATAAATACTACTATTGGTCTCCCCTGACAAGAGGCCATTAGCTTAGTGGGACTAACCTGGTCAACAAAGAATAAATAAGAAAATAATATCATTGACTACCACACACACACACACACACACACACACACACACACACACACACACACACACACACACACACACACACACACACATTCAGATACCTGTGGATATGCATGCAGATATATACATTGAGATTCTCCTGGAAAAAGCCACATACACTCCCACCCCAATGGCTCTACTGTACGTTATCTGCACTGTGAGTACTGTCATTGGGGTGAATGGGTGAATGCCATTTTGTGATCCTATTTGCTTTTTTCTTCCTTGACTAAAAATCGATCAGCTGAGCTTCTAGTGGAGAGCACAGGGTTAATTTGGCATTAGCCACTCCCCAGGATGCCACATTAGCCTTCAGCTTCTGTAGTAAGACTTCTTTTCATGCTGAAGCCTCCATGAGGGGGAAGACTCAGCAGCAGAGCAGTGTAAGAATCAGTAAGGCTTACAGCAGTACAGAGATAGGCTTACTGTAGTGTGGAATCCTTATCTGAATTCCCCCAGTACCTTGCAAAACAGTAAATAACTGACAACTAAAAACACACACACACACACACACACACACACACACACACACACACACACACACACACACCAATAGTCACACACAAAGACACAAAAACAGATTTTGCCCTCAGAAACCAGCTTAGTTTGTGCTCAGGCTTAAGTCACCTCTGGCTCGCTTACCTATGATTCTTGCAGTATGCTGCACAGAAACAGCTGAGCAATGAAATGCTAAACTGTTAAGTGCACAGAAACCAATCAATGCAGGCCCATAGTCATGGAGAGACTAAGGAAGGGAGAAAGATGAATAATGGTACACAAAGGAATCAGCTGTCTTTACATTAGGCACCTTGGATGACAGACGGTCATAAATTGTTAAATTGAATCTGCAGCTTTTCTAACAGGTAGGGGAACTACCAGACTAGGCAGGTAAAAAGTCCTTACCTGCTTCTGTGTTTCTTTGTTGTCATAGTAGAAGCAAATTTACTGCATAAATTGCACGATTATAAAAAAGCTTCAGGGGTTTCCTGGCCCATTACCTCAGAGGTAACCTAGACCAAAAAGACAGAGAATCAGAAGCACATTCTGGCCTTTTGTCCGTGCACTTGAACATTCAAAGTCTGCAATCCCATGACAGATCACAATGGTTGTTGAGAAGAAAGGGCCAGGGGTTGCCATGGGGGCCAAATTCATAAGGACAGCAAGGCACAGAGAATCTCCCATCAGAAGAGGAAGAACATGCATGAACACTGGAGAAAGGGAATGAAGAAAAAACAAACCATGTGTGGTCAAAGGCTGGTTAAGCAACAAAACAGAATATAAGCATTGGAGAAAGATGTCAGATTTGGCCTCACGTTCATGAGACCAACCCTAGAAGGACAAAGTCAGCAACAACTCCAGAATACTGAGGGTACATTCTTTAAGCAGGGATGAGCTTGCAGTTAACCAACAGAATATTCTCAACACACCGAAGGGAGACATTTGTGTCAAAATGGCTTTAATAAACCTTACAACAAATGAGCAGCACATAATCAGTCAAAAGTAACTGGAACTGGCACAACAGAATAAAGCCCCAGAAACAAAAGGCCAGGAGGAAGCAAACATGCTGAGTCACTATTGGTTCCAGGGGCCATGGAAGGCCCTAAACATACAAGGTGACCACATGAGAAGCAGCATTCATGTCTGATATAAAGTTTTTACAGGTGGAATAGTACTTTCACCCTTGGGGATGCCAACATCTGACATGTTATTATTACTAGGAATAATGCACCACAGATGGTACCAAATCCAATCACTGCTGAAAGGAAGAGCCTGGTGCTTCCATTTTCCCTCAACTGCTGGCAATCCCATTCACATCTGACTCTGTATACAACACATCATATGGATAGCCTGCTTACTGAGTTAGAACTGGACACATACAAGTCACCATTATGGATACCTGCTCCCTCAACCCTTTAATAATCCTAGTATCCACTAGATGACAGCCTGGAGCTTCTTGCAGACATACAGACAATGTAGAAGCTATTGGGCTATATGGTTTCACAATGTGCAGGACTCTGCTGTAAAACAGATGCTGCAAGTATCCACTGATACACTGTTAGTGCAACTGCCTACTGAGAATCTGGTATTGGGACCATAATCTCATTGTACAATAAAGAAAAACACATGCCTTACTAGTGCAAAGCAACAACAGTATTCACATGTGGCCAGTAATGTACAGGGAGCGGACCTTCTCCTTTTCCTGGCAGTCTAAAGACTTGGCAATGTAAAAGGAAAAACAGAAAGGCACCAGATAAAGGAAAAACGAGAACAAAAAGTGACATTTTGAATAAATAAATGTTGTTAAACAGGTAAAAGAATGGAACTGCTACCCAAAGGTTTTAGGAAGCTTGCACACCAGGTATGACTGTAACATAGTTAGCTGGTGTAATTCCATAAACCAGAAAAGATGGATGACTTTGGAGCCGGAGGGAAAATGCTGTGGAGACAGCTAAAAGGCTGTCGATGATGACGTATATCAAAACTAATTTTCTAGCATAGCTTTTACTTGCTACCCAAGAAGAAAAGCAGTAGAGATGGCAGACTTCTGCATGGGGACTTTAGTGTTAGACATTGAACTAATGATTGCCTGTGTCAAGACATAATTCTCCAGCTAGCTGCTTACTACTGAGAACTGAAGAGGCTTTCTGTAGGGCTCTAATGCCCACAGCTCTAGAACCAGAAGTAATACGTTCGTATGTTCATAGGTAAGTACTAGGCTAGCTGCTACTGCAGGATATTTTAAGCCTAGCCAATTTCCATTTTGGTGCTTGACTTAACCTATCCCGTTTGGTGTTCGACTGGCCTTACCCATCCCATGGTCAATAATTATGTATTACTCCAAGTACAAATAACTGGGATGGATTATACCACAGATAATTTAAGGGGTAATGAATAGTGAATATTGATAAACAAAAAGATTAGACTGTGTGTGTGTGTGTGTGTGTGTGTGTGTGCGCTCGCGCATGTGTATGTGTGTGTGCACGTGTGTGTACCTGCCTGCTTGTATGTGCATAGTTTCTCATTTAAATTGTTGGTTATATATTTGGCACAGCAGTTAGTACTGCTCTCTCACAGCACTTGATCCTCTAGTTTGTTTCTGAACAGGGTGCTTTCTATGTGCAATCAACCTAATCTCCTTGTGCATGTACTAATTTTTGATGTTTGCGCCAGTTTCCTCTTGAACATCAAAGAAATGCAGTAGGTGAAATGGT
Source organism: Protopterus annectens (assembly GCF_019279795.1). NCBI lineage: Eukaryota > Metazoa > Chordata > Ceratodontiformes > Protopteridae > Protopterus > Protopterus annectens. The sequence goes on from NC_056729.1 coordinate 50,948,244, forward strand.
GACTCTCCAAATTGCCAGTATGTGCATGTACTGTGTGTGTGTATATCCTGCAATATAACAGTGTTCATTCTAAAATTACTTTCTCTGCCTTGTACCCACTGACTGATGGGAAAAGATCCACTTCTCCCATGACCCTGAAATAGATAAAATGGGTACTGAAGAATGAATGACTGACTAAACCATAATGTAAGTTGTCAGTTACTTTGTACAATCTAGATATTTTTCTGTTGTATTTTTATTATATCATCTACCATTTATTTCATTAGACAGTTCAGGACTGTATTTTCTGCACTGCTTGTAACCTTTATTTATGTATTGTGAGGCTTAAGAGTAAAGTTCTACAATATCACTCGGTAAGTGGATTTAGTCAAACAGTAATGGGGAAACGGGATAGTAGCAACTGAAATGATACAATTCACTTCTGAACAACTGATTTTATTAGTATTCTAAAAGTGAAGTAAAACACTTCTGACTAGGAAAAGGTGTTCAGTTTACAGATGCAGACTGTGTTAACTTTTGGTTAGAATATAGAAGCTATGATACTTCAAAATACAGTTATCTAATGACATTTCCATTAAATTCACAGAAATGTCCTGTTGTGACAGCTTTTTGTTTAGGCTACAGAAAGCATTCAAGAGTATTAGTACACCTAACACCCCTATTACAAACAAATTATACTATTTCGAGTCCCCAGTAATTTTTCCACACCGGTACAGGATTGTTTTGGTGATGCTATACCATCAAAAGCAGACAGCCATATCCTAAAAAGGAAAGAAATTAGTTAAAAAAATGAAATTCAACAGCCACTTACAGGGCACTGCTGAAAATAGTTATGATGTTATTTATAAGGGACAAAAAGATTCTGTGACATACAGTTTATAAAAAATGTTAATATCAAAATCAGAAAAGCCAGGTTAATGCCGTTTTCAGGAAAACATCAATAAAATATATTTCTTTCTGCAAACATAAAGCAAAGTAGGACTATCTCTATTTTTGTTGATATTTTGCTGCAGAATGTCACATTTTAACTGTGACAAAATATCTTAAAACTGACAAAAGGATAACAATAAAATGGCTGACTCTTTACAAGTTAAAAATGGCAGTGGTGGTAGTGTATACACACACACACATATATAAACACACACACACACACACATATACATATATATATATATATATATATATATATATATATATATATATATAAATACATACACACATCCGCACGAACATTTAAAAACTTAGAACACATTAACATACTTGCGCCCACTTACACACACATACACACATTACATATATACAAAAGTACTGGTGCAGAAATACATACAATTGACACAGTTCAATAAATACGAGTTTCACTGCAAAGATTCAGTTACTGTGCTTTCCATAATTTTGCTTGACTAAGACAAAGGGCTTGTTATCATACAAATGGTGTACAAAAACATCAAATGCCTTGATGGACTTTTCTGAGAGAGATGATTACAATTAGGAGTATGTTTTTTTTAACTGAACAGTTCCAAGCTCTGGAGAAAATTCACAATTGCAAAACAGCCCACTTGCCTTTATAACTGCATGTCATGTACTGTATCCATTATGCAGAGGTGCCTCTGCTTAAATATTATGATATTATTACACTTTGACTTATCATTGTCATCTGAATGGCATCCAGAGATGACAAAGATTTTGATAATCAACATGCTTTATGAAAGCATGTATGTTACTAAACCATCAAGCTGAGTACTTACTATATGTATCCATATGATGCCAGGACGCTTAGGAGCTATAAAATCAAGTGTGTTATCAACAAACAGCAATTCACTTGTTCTCTGGGGGGGTGTTAATGTCTAGCCTCCAACAGTATCAATGCAAAAAAATATGTTTAGGATCAATGATAAAAAAGGCAATGAGGGCAGTCTGGACATACAGCTTCTCAGACAGAATACACAGGCACATGCAGGCATGGTCCCTGCCTCTCTCTCTCTCTCACACACACACGCTTGGAAAGGGTTGCTGGCATTATTTGTGTTTAACTCCGCCTGTGGTGCTGGTGACACAAGTACTGGTTTTGTGTGTGTGTGTGTGTGTGTGTGTGTGTGTGTGTGTGTGTGTGTGTGTGTGTGTGTGTGTGTGTGTTTGTGTAATCTGTCTAATTATTCAGTTCCATTCTGACACCAAAACAATCCTGGATGGACAGTGACTTCACATTACCCTGTTTAGCATGTTTGTGCTCCTCCCGCACAATATAAAAACAAGAGCATAAATAACTGAGCAACAACTTACTGAAACAGACTGTAAAGAACTGTATGTGCACCCCACATCCCCATTACTTATACATATATGAATGCCACAGCAGCAAAATCATGGAGAAAAGAGTACTGAATATACAGTTCATGTATATTTTACAGCAAGCAGCAAGACAAATAAAAAAATCTCAGAAATGGGACTGAGGAGTTAGTGATCAACAACATAAGACATCAACCATGTGTAGGGAGGCCAAACAAAAGAGGGGTCATATCACCATTGACTCTTGTTTTAATAGTGCCAACAATAGCAAACAGCTAACTTCCTTCTTGGAAACTCTTTGACACAGCCTCACAAACTGCATTTCAAACCTTCTCACAGAAAGTAAAATGTACAACTACTGCAAGTTGGAAAAAATAGTAACGTCTACAGTTGAGGAAACTACAACAAACACATGCTACCTGACAAAGAAATGGCCTATTTCTGCAGAAAATGTCCCTCAATCCAGAATTTGAAGCAACCCAAACTCAGACTGCACAATGCAACCGAATTACTACATTTGTAGCTGAAGTGACTACCTTTCTTCTTGTTTTGGAGATCGTGGCCTTCTACTGAGAGTGCTAGTTCTCATACTGCCCTTATAGTCATTTGAGTTTGAGACTCCTGCTATAACAGTGAGGTATTTTATGTGCTTATTTTTTGCAGTAGGGTAAGTTATTTCTAATGTATATGACTTTCTGTCATAGCTAATGTTTAATTATGGTGGACATGCCAATATGTGATTAGACATGCATTTTAAATATATTTTTTTAGTTTACACTCTTGAAATGTGTTGAAATTTATGTGCTATACTGCATTATTGTCATTGTCAGAGTAGACCAGCACTCAGTGTGTAGGTTTCTTTTTGGCTATGTATATTTTTTAAGTGTTTTGGAGATAGTTTAATGTGGGTACTGTGTTGAGCTTAAGTATACTGACAGTGTGAGCCTGAAGATGGCTATTTTTTGAGGTCTTGATTAGGATAGCTACTCTAGGCTAACTGATGAAGGTAAGCAGGTTTCATGGCACAGAAGAATAAGCTAACTGCAGCCCAGACATTCAGGAATCTATACATAACCAGGCACTAGAGTAGCCAGCAGGGGGATGACAATGAGCAGTTGATGTTTACTTTCTTACTCAGGCAGCTGGGAAGCATCTCAGTGCACTGCAACAGTGACACCTGGTGGAAGGCAGGTGTTGCAGCAGAACAATGCAAGGCTATCTAGTGATTAGTATCAACCATGCAGAATATTTCTGGTTGGAACAGGACATCATTGGAAATGTGCTAGTGTAAGTGGACCATCATTAAGGGAGTTGTGGAGTTCTGAGTCTCCAATGTCTCCATGACTGATGGTAGTTCCATTGACTAGAGCCAAAAGGCAGAACGGGGAAGTGATGGTTGGCAGGTACCGGCAGAAAATGAATGGGGAAAAAATGTAACGATGCAGTCAGAGTTTTAAGTAATATTTGCTGATGCTACTACAATATAAGTAACATTCATGACATGATATGTGTAATAAACAAAACATACAGTACTTTACCTAAAATATTTGCTTTTTTATTCAACTCCTTTATCTAGGTTTGTAGTTAGGATATTACATATTAAATTATACATTAATCATCCCAACCTCATTACAGGTGGTGCAGGATTTATTTACAGCTAGTGAGTTTTACACATGACTATGAAGCCCAAGTGGGTAAATCCTATATCACCCATGAATAAGGGCTGGTTACTACTAATATATACCCGAGATATTTTATGGATTTCTTACTTAAAAAAATAACTTCATTTTATAACTCTTTCCTAGAGTCAGATGTTTTCACATGCCATTCCACAGCAGGGATGCAGTGTGCTTGTGCATGTTTTGTTACACCTCATGGAGTGCATCATCTGAGTGTAGTCTATAGCACTCAAACCACTCAACAATTTTTGGCAAATAATTTCTTTTGTTGATATTTAAAAGACCTCTTTAACTACAGGTACTTACTCTGATATCTACAGACCAAAAAGGCAGGTCCTTTTTTATTATTAAAGACTTTATCTTAGATTTTTCACCACTGAATAGTGGCACATTCAAATTAATGTTGGAGTTTGCAACAATTGCTACTAAAAAGATCAGTTTACCAAATCAAATGGTCACTATTCGTGGCTAATTTCAGAAATGGTGTATAATATAAATTTATTACTATGTAATTTGATTACTTATTAGTGTATTCAAATGAATGAATGGGTACAGGTAGACACCGTTTAGCAGAATTGTCCATTTTTCCAAATACTTAGCATCTCTGCATTTTCAATGTGCCGTAGATATAAATGTTGGGTAGTATATACAGTATGGAGTTGACTTGGCAAGAGTGTGATCGTATCAGTCTATGATGCTTTCTGCAAGTTCATCTAGCAATGAATTAATGAACATTATCTCCTTAACCAAAAACTGCACCTTCCCTTATCTTACCAATCCCTAGCCTGAAATGCTGAGTTCCACAGGAACACTGGACCAGCATTACCTGAGCTATCACCACAGTGTTTTATACCTGAATATTCCATATTACAGTGCTTCAAACCTCAACAAAATAAACTTCTATCTGGAGTTAGCCTGCTCTGAACATCTGTTTATTGGTAGCTACTTAGCATAGTCAAGCTATGCTGAAGTGCCCAGTGTCTTGTGTTATAGCTTTATCACAGCACCACAGACAGAAAAATACTAACACTGTCAGTAACTGTTCCTTTTATGACAGAATACTTTTTTAAACTCTCAGCTTGCAGTCAGTCACAATATATTACACCAACATATGATTACTGTGATGTTTAGTAATGATGATGACGTATTGATTGGTGACATGGGCAATGGCAACGAAGGTCACAAACTTCTCAGGAATGATTCATTCAGTCAGTCAGCACGACCTGCATCTTTGCCATAAATCCAGTCATAGATGACCAAAGGAATACATATTAAAGAAAACAGTATTCCTAATCCCAAGAATGCTGAAACCTAGAATACAAACAATAATTGTTGACATACTTGGCAAAATTGTTAACATCAAAAGATTTTCAGTGTATTAGAAAATGAATGCTCCTGACTAATAACAAAATGTTTTCTATAGTTAATGTACATACAGCAATTTTCTGTTTGATCTTCCTTGTCTCTCGTGTAACCAGCTTGAGGAATAATGAGGATGGAAGGATGAAAATAAGCATATTTGAAGAAGTAGCACCTGAAAGGCAATAAATGGAAAATGAATACAGTGCAGTACAAGGCTTGAAGTCCTTTAAATGATCATAAATCCACGCAAACACAGACACACACACACACACACACACACATATATATATATATATATATATATATATATATATATATATATATATATATGTGTGTGTGTGTGTGTGTATGTATATAAATACATATAATACATACACACGGGATGGTGTTATTTAGAAAACATAATACATACCTATGATGCCAAAAATGTCCTTTATAGATGGTATAAACACAACCAAAAGGTCAAGCAGTATTAAGAGAAGTATTGTAACTATAATGTAGGACAACCAGTTGAATTTTCTATATTTAGTTAGTTCAAATAGAGACGAACGGATCTGTAAGAACAAGAAAACACATTTTAAATCCAGCCAATAAATGGAAGATACAACAGCTAATCTTAAATTCCACTTCTTCCACATATTAGTCAGTTTATGATACTGTAGCAGTTACAGTGTAGACTAAGGTATAAATACAGAATGCACATAAAAATTAGTGAACCAGGAGCAATTTTCTAATTAAAGTTTTTATTATTTGTTAACTAGGTAAGTAAACTAGTTTGCACACCATTTTCAGCCAGACTCAGGTGTACAGACAGATCCACGGGAACAAGTAAACAACAAGAAAAAGATATGCAGCGTAATATAAAATAAATGCAGAGCAAGTTACTTGTGAAAGATATAGAAACTATTGTAGTACAGATTAAAGATTAAATAATAAAGAAATGCATGTAATAATGAGTTACCATACTCCATACACAAATGTTTACACTCATTGGAACTTGATAGATATCTTGATAATAAACACACCATACTCCTGGGAGATTTTAATTACCCTGGTATTTCATGGACTCAATACTATGAATTCAACATTGGAAAGTGAATTTATTTTCTAATGGGCAGAATGCTGACTCAAAATACATAGACTACACTACAGCGAATGGGTAGTGTGGTTCGAGTATCTGAGCTCGGCATTGTGCACCGAGATTGCGGTTCAGTGAGGTACAGGGAATTAGTAGTGTGATCTTAGAGTTGGTATATATAAGTTGCAGAGGGTGTGGGGAGCTTGCCCCCCATGTGAGGGGTGCAAAGGGCATGCCCCCCCCCGCAAAATAGTAAAACACACGCACTGTTTTCTATGGAATGTCATGGTACATGAAGGTGCATAGCATGGATGACTGACGTCACCTCCTGCTATGTCAAATACATCGAACTATGGGTGTTGATGTATCAGTTTCGGCCTGGCTGGAAATTCACTGTTCCAGATTCAGGATTTCAGGCTGACCATGTGACTGGTCAACCCATGCAGTTTCCAGGTTTCAGCAGTAAACCATTTATTAATGTAACAAATTTTATTAATGTAACTAAGCTGACCTCCAGAGGGATTAGAGGTAGCAACATATTGGATTTGTTTTTCACTATTAATACTGGAAGTGTTGGAAACTTAATGACTGGTTCCCACTAAGTTTGTCCTGACCACTCATCATTAACTTTTGAGCTTGATATTCCTTAAAATTAATAAGAGAAAATGTAAACCAAATAAGTTTAATCTAGCATGGCTTGATTACGATCTTTTAGAGAGAAAACCTGGATACATTAACTGGTCAGCAGTTTTATCTTTGAATTCTGTCGAAAATGAGAATAAGGTATTTGAAGATATTTTTACTGGCAGTGTATTAACTACAAAATATGACATTTAGAGTAAGTCACATTATTCTACATGGTGGAATAGAACCAAATTAAAATGTTAAAAAAGTTAACCAAATTACTTACGGAAAAAAAAAATAAAATGTAATCTTTGCAAAAAATTCCAACAAACATTTATTTATTTATTTTATTTTATTTTACATTTGTTAACCAGGATAGTCCGACTGGACACAGGTCCATTTTCAGCGGAGGCCTGGGGAGAAAAGCTCCACATGTGGATAGTTACAATAAGAGTTAACAGTAGCAGTTTTATACAGTTACATATAGATACCAGTGCAGAATTATAGGATTACATGCATACTTAAAAACTTGGAATACATACATACTTAAAACTTTACAATATTAATTTTCTTGTTCGAACTTAGACATTTTTAGTGGTACAAGGCTGAATAAGGTAGCATAACATTCAGTAGTACAAAACATATAAAAATGAAAGTCAATGTTTCAGACTTTTGAGACTATTTTACAAACAGCCTGTTAGTGAAGAGAGTGGCGAGCTGGTTAGTCAGGGTTGGTACAGGGACACAGCCAGTGACTTTTTAGGTATTTTTTGAGAGATGTTTTAAATTGGTTTATAGAATGGATTGCTGTAAGTTCGGCAGGGAGCCGGTTCCAGATTGTACCAACAGAGTTGCAAAATAATGACTCACCTGCTGAGTTTTTAGATTTAACAGTTAGTGCCGGCATTTTGTCAGAAGAGCGGAGGGTTTTTAGGCTACTGTATGGGATAATTATATTTCTGAGTATGGGCATGCTTTCGGGCTGATAGAGGACTTTGTGGGCTATTATTAATTGGTTATACTGGATTTGAGAGGGAAACTCTAGTCAGCCTAGAGATCGTAGGTTAATACAGTGGTGGGTTCTATATGCCAAGCCTGTGGCAAAAATGGCTATGTCATTGTAGCAGCTATTGAGTTTATTGAGGTCAGATTTACTCAGGTTTGTATAGATTGGGGAGGCATAGAGAAGGGTTGAAAGTAAATGTGTTCGGGCAATCACTGTCCTAGTAGGTGGGGTTAGAAATGCCTTAATCCTATATAGAGATCCTAGCATCTTGTTGACTGTTTTAATGGTTTTGTCGATGTGAGCATCAAACTTAAGGTTATTGTCAACAGTTACACCTAATAGTTTTATATTACTTTCTGGGGAAATTATCATGCCATTATTAGATGTTATGGTAAATGATGGGAGTGTAGCTTTCCAGGTGGGGGTGAAGACTAGCAGTTTTGTTTTATTTGGATTCAATAGAAGATGCCTGTCAGTGAGCCTGACGTTAAAAGTATTTTGGGTTAAGGTCTGCAGGTCTAATGGGGAGGTGGTAAAACAGATTAGGGTGGAGTCATCTGCATATTGAATGCAGGTTGCTTTGGGGATGACAGTACGACGATCATTAATGAAGATGGAAAAAAAGGAGAGGTCCTAGTATAGACCCTTAAGGAACTCCAAGGGTGACTGGCAGTAGGGAGGAAAGGGAGGAACATGAATAAAATAATTTGCAGTAATGTTAGTAAAAATCCTAAGAGGGGAATAGTGGAAGAAAAGATAAATTTGAACTGTTAAAAGTATCACCATGTAAAAAGTATTTCTATAAATATGTCATCTCCTTTAAAAATTCTATATTGTCTAATTATATAAGAATTGATGGTTCTTTAATGCTGGATAAAAAAATTATTGCAGACACATTTAATATATTATTCTATTCTACTACTTGTAAAAAGACTGAAAATATTACACTTTCTATTTTAATTGGACAGTGCCCTACCATTACTATTAATTTGGTCAACAAGGCCTTGAATAAAATCATAGTTTTATTTATATAGGGTCCAGACTTAATCCCAGGGTCACTCCTTGTTAATATTAAGGCTGTTATTAACCTCTCCAACCCTAAACAAAATGTAAAACAGATGCAGAAAAGCTTCTCCTAGTTGTTACCGCCTAAAATTCACTCAAGTGCACTTGAAGAAAAAACAGATCGATAAATTTAGCTATTTATTAAAATACATGATTTAGCACTTTCATTCACAAAAGATTTCATCTGAAGCAGTGAAATAAATCTCAGACAAGCATAATATATCCCACACCATTCGATGATTCTTTCTTCCCATATCACATGATGTGATGTTACAAACTAGTGATTTAATCATTTAAAGGAATCAAAAAAGTTGCTCAAATAAAATATATTACAAGTATCTAAAAACAAGGCTCAAAAAAGTGTAATTTAAAAAGGCATTTGCACAGACATACTGACTTCCATTTATAACTTTTGTACCTTAAGAGCTAATATATACAGGCTATGGAAACTTTATCATTTAAACTGATGGGAGGATGGGGTTATAAGCCACCAGTCAAATCTACCATATAAATTCCAGTTTTTCTAATTGTGCAGACCAGTTCTCATCCTATGGACATTTGGGTACCTTTTCAATACCCACAAATCTAAACCCTTGGAAACTGGTTCACATATTTTAATGTTTGGCCAGGGCATGTTCACATCCTTATTCTTGATATCTCTAAGATGCTCATATATCCTTTTACTGAAGCAGTACTCAGTTTTATCAATGTAAAAGGCTGAACAGGTGTTACATTTTGCAAGATACACTAGCCCAGAAGTACCATAATTACATTGAATATTAAGTTTTAATGAACCATATTCACTTATGTCAACCTCTTTGTCTGACATAATAAAATGACTGATTGCACCAGCCACATCTTTTTGTTCCTCTCCATTTCCCATCCTCATACTTCCAGTATTTTTTAATTCCAGCCTGTCCTTCAAATTATATGCCATCTTATATACAAACAATGGTAGATTTCCAACACATTTTTAATATCAGGGAAATGTTCAAATATTTGCCAATGCTTCTCAATAATTGCTCTAACTTTAATTGCCTCCTTATCACAGTTTGCAATCATAGCTCTATCAAACTTTTTGTCAATTTGTACTTACTTTACTTACAAAGTCTACACCACTACCCAGCAATGGGAAAAATATCCCCTGAACTTTCTTTAGGTCTGCTTCATCAACCATTGCTTAATGTCCGGGATAGGTTCTATCCCATTGAATGTTAAGTGACTAGGACATTAAGTGGACACCGTATACTTTACATTGTGCTTTACTTAATGTCCTCCTGCACAATGTCCAACCGCATTTACATCCACTTAGCACAGTATGGACGTAAATGTGGTCAGACACTGTGTGGAAGGACTTTAAGTGACGCACACCTATAGTAATAAAAAATTCAAGGTAGCCCCTCTCCCTAAACATTTGCTTCAACACAGCAGATTCATTTAAAAATGTGCTGGTCTCAAGAGATCAATCTTGGTAAATGGAAAAATTGACCTTTAACCAGAAGACAAAAAAATATAAAGGAATTAAGTATTATAGGTGAATACTAAGCTAACTGCCCTCAATAGTCATTTTAAGTCTAGAGAATACCCCAAGGTCAGAATCAAACCCTGTACTTTGTGACTATGAGATGAATACATTAACCAATGTGCCAAACCCACCCATTGTATAAAACAGCTCTTATAGAGGTACACAACTTCAGTATTAGCACTTCTTTAGATTTTTCTTTAAAAATCCATGTGAATGATATAGAGGATTATGATCGGCTCGCCGATCATAACCAATTTATTATGTGTTTGAGACATGGATGCCAAGAAATTAACCTTGAGAGCGAAGCTTAAGAGGTGAATCTTGGCATTCATGTTGAGAACACATAATTCAAGGTTATGACTGGTGAAACAAACATAATTCTTTGCACTGCATAGAGCTTTATCCAAATACTGAAGTGTAATCAGTGAGATCCATGCACTAAATTAGTATTAAAGCCATGAAATTAATAGGTTATTTATTGAGGAACTTATCAACCAGGAAAAAGGAGTGTTTCACTACTGTTTTCAAAACCTATTTAAAACCAATTATAGAGTACAACAGCATGCAGCATTTGTAGCTATACTAAGAGTCAGATTAAAGTTTTATAGGGTATACAATGTAGCTTCACTAAAATGTAGGGGTTGTTAGAGAATATGATTACAGGAACAGGTGTAAACTTTTGAATCTTTATTCCATAAGTTAAGGTACATAACAGAGAAATTAAACTTAGTGTATAGAACTTTTCATGATGTTACATTACACATTTTCTTTAATAAAAAGGCATGAAAATGCAAATATATAAATCTAGATCAAAATATTTGTTTATTACAAATTATATGGCCATGTTATGGAATAACATGCCAATTAGTATTCAGTAGTTTTCCAACCTGAAAATTTATAAAACAAAAGTATGATTGGGTTGGGGATGCCAAATTTGAAACCTCTATTATGGAACCATTATTCCTTGCTGGCCTTAAAGTCTGAACACAGTGATAGACCCAATGACCTTATGACATAACATCCGATACTGTACACATTAATCAAAGTTTGTGGTAACAATTGAAGGAGTTAGCCCTCAGCAAAAATAAGTTAGATCCTGTCACTGTAATGACATACTACACCACTATCCAGTCAACCACTACCATTCAAGCTCTGATATTTAGTCTCTTAGATATTAAGATTTTGTTCTAAAGTTTACCTGACTTCATTCATTCCTAATGTTGGTTGTAAGGTCATTCAGTTAGGAGGTGAAGTCTTACTAAAAGCTATGTTTACCAATGCTGGAACAAATGTTGATCTCCTAAAAGTAAGTGTTCTTGGTTTATCTTGGGGTAGTGGTATACTGCAGTTTTTAACATTTGATGCAGTAAAGGGCAATGGTCTACGTGCAACAGTATAAAAGTGAAGGTATTAAGGAGCAAGACAACGCTGACTGTGACAAACATTCATTTAGTCCTATGCAGGGATAAACAATGTTGCTCCCTAGACAGTGATATGAGTCTACACAACTTATTAACAGTAGTCTGCACTAGTTGTGCACTGTCTGGTAAATGAAAGGCTAGCAACAGTAGTACATAATCCAGCCATGAAATAAGACAATGCACTCCTTTTCGTATAGTCGTATATCTGCAGTCAGATGACTAGAAAGTTGTAATACTTCCAACTGCTTTAGTACTTTGTCTACCCCTTCATCTGTGTGGTATTTAAATGAAAGAGTGCAGTTAAACAAATGCCCATAAAATGGTGGTGGTGGGGGATTTATGCTTTTAGGGTGCATAAGATCAATACACTTTTTAGAAAATGTCAAAAACCTTACCAGAGAAGATGCAAAGATTACGATGTCAAAGAACTTAACAGTTTTTACGGTAATGTATGGTAAAATGTTAAGGATCTAATTTGAAATTTCAGTTTTGGTGACACAGACAAATGCCCTTTTAAAAACAACAGAGGAATGGCCTGCTCTCACCTCTTCAGGGGTAGGAGTGGGAAGCCTTGTTGGAGAATGGCAAACTGTTCTGTGGAGCGCTGGTGGAGACCAGAGCATTAAACAGTTGCTGAGCTAGATGTGTAGGTTGGCATGAACACTGCTGCCACATATGGGGTGAGCGAATGTATTCCTAGATCAAACTTCATAGCATTCAGTAGCCTATCAGGTGATATGTCAGAATGATGGGAGAAGAGCTTTACTACAAGCTGAATCTTAAGGTGTGCACATCCCAACTCGCTAAGAAACTGGAACTGCAACACAAAACGTTATGGAATACTAATGTCCTGAAAATAAAAGAAAGACATGTAAGCAATGTCATTACAACTATTCTTTTAAACTGCTATATTGTGTAGAAGCTTGCAGAGTCACATTTAACTACATTTTATGAGTTCAAATGTAGTACCTAAAAAATCACTACAGTTTTATATACTATAATCATCAACCTTCAGAATTCTCAAGCTGGATTTTTCCATGAATGATAACACATTTTTGTTAGTTATCTACTGTTTTGCAAGACACTGGGGGAATTCAAATAAGGATTCCACATTACAGTAAGCCTATCTGTAAACTGCTGCAAGCCTTATAACCCTTACTGATTCTTTCACTGCTCTGCTGCTGAGGTCTTCCCCCTCATGGAGGCTTCAGCATGAAAAGAAGTCTTACTACAGAAGCTGAAGGCTAATGTGGCATCCTGGGGAGTGGCTAATGCCAAATTAACCCTGTGCTCTCCACCAGAAGCTCAGCTGATCAATTTTTAGTCAAGGAAGAAAAAAGCAAATAGGATCACAAAATGGCATTCACCCATTCACCCCAATGATAGTACTCACAGTGCAGGTAAAGTACAGTACAGCCATTGGGGTGGGAGTGTATGTGGCTGTTTCAAGGGGAATCTGAATGTATATATGTGCATGCATATCCACAGGTATCTGAATGTGTGTGTGTGTGTGTGTGTGTGTGTGTGTGTGTGTGTGTGTGTCTTCCACTAAACAAATATGAACTAAAACAAAAAATACTTTCCACTGCACATCCTAAACTTCCCTGACCACAGCCAATATTACACACTATGTGAAATCATCAAATCCCATACTTACCATGGACTGAGTCCCTAAACTGCATTCCTCAACAAACTTGCTTGAAAAAATTAGATTTTTAATGTTTTTTGCAAAGGACAAGCCTCTCCCACCCCCCAATGTGGGTGGCAAGCCCTCGACACTCCTAAACTATATATATATATATATATATATATATATATATATATATATATATATATATCAGCTCCGCAGTTGCACCAATTTGGACAGTGGTCCTAGACAATCTTACTGATTCTTACATCTGTAATCCACATCTACCACTGTTATATGTTCTGTATACAACTTTATCCCCTAATTTCACTGCATATCCATTAATTCTTTGTACCTCCCACTATAGTCGTCTTTTACAGTAATTAATATTGCAAGTTTCATTACACTGTGAAAATGGCTCAAACTTATGCTTATATTCATAGTACTATAGAAACACTAGTTCACTAGCAGTATTTTCCTGCAATTTTGTTAACTTGTTTAATTATGTTTTAGTATTATTTAGTGTGTAACTGTTAACTGTATACCTGGAGCTTTTCTCCCGGGGTCTACACTGAAAATGGGCTTCTGGCCCAGTCGGACATAACCCGGTAAACAAATGTAATAAATAAATAAAAAAATAAATAACAGTCTTTAAGGGATCATTGCTCGAGTACAAAAGTAGAATATTGTGCTTCAGAGATAAATTAAATATGTCTACAGAATTTGCTAATATAGGGTATGGGACTGACATTCTCGAGTATAAAAAGACTAGCGAACATACAACATGAGTTATTTCTTTTTTTTCACATGTCATTAGCCATGTGGAAGTAAAGAACAAATAAGAAATAGCTGATGTTAGATACATTATGAAATATACAAGAAGGATCTACCTGATATACAAAATTTTTATTAACAGAAATTGTTCAATACTTTGTTCCATGTCTGGGTTCATATGAGATTACTAGGCTAACAACTTTAGAGGCCTTAAAATCCTAGCCAATACAACATAAGTTTACCCAATATATGTCCCCAAGGGGAAAGAAGATAGCATGATTTTGTGCCTACACCTTGTGTTGTGTATGTTAGATTGCCATTGTCCAGAAGGGACATAGGCACTACTCCAGGTGTGGATTTGCAATTCACCATCCATTGAGCCAAACTGCATTCAAAGAAAGTCAGAGAAGGGCTCTGCTTAATGTGAATAGGAAGCCCTGTCCAAAGAAGGGGAATCTCTGAGATATGTATCTGTACCTCTATCATATTTTGTCTGACTCAGCGACTAAGTTTTTATCCCTATATCGTGCTGTTTGGCTTGCGGATATGTAGCAGCTCCATCAGGGCTGGCACCCATCATTTGTTTGATCTAGACCCTCCTGAAAGATATCTACATTACTGAGGAATTCAGTGATTGCCCCCAGCTTGCAGTCGTCAGCAAACTTTGTCATCCAGTGGCCTTCTACACTAGCCTTTACTTCAGAGAATTATATTCTGAACAGAAGTGGTCCCAGAACTGAGCCCTATGGCACACCACTAGTAACTGGCCTCTTGCTGGATCTGGATTCACCCACTTTAACCATGTGTCCTATCTGTGAGTCAATTGGCTATACATCTTGTGACACAGGGATTTATGCCTGGTTTTGTGAATTTATTTATACCTGAGTGGGGAACTGTGTTAAATGCCTTGGCAGACTGAAGTAGACGGTATGCACTGTTTTCCCTCTTCCATGGGCTTAGTGACTTGCTCAAAGAAATTACCAGATTCAGTAGGCATGACCTGCCCTTGACAAAGCTGAACTGGGTCAGGCCCAGTGGTCAGAGGTTTCCTATGTCATTATTTATCAGGTCCAGAGGCTGTGGTTAAACAGAGATCCTAACTGACCTGATAAGTCCTGATTTAAGTGGCAACCTGGTATATCATCAGGACCCACTGAAGTAGTGTTTTTAGCTTTAGAGAGTGCAGGGACAACCTGTTACTTTGTGATAACTGGCCATGGAGTGGTGGAGGGTTTTTCTTGGGGGAGAACTGGGGGTGATGGGGAGGTGAAATATGAGTTGAATTTGTTGGCCAGCAGATTTGCTATATCTTCTTGCTGAGTACAGGTGATGCCATCTACAACTAATTCCGCACACTGCTAGGTGTTGCCCTTAAGACTGCAGACATAACTGAAAAATGCCTTATGGTTATCCTTAGCTTTGGAAGCTATTTTTACCAGCTAGTTCCCTGATTCGCTTGTTCAGACTAATAAGGGACTTTTTGGTCTGCTGTGCACATGCCCTCTTACTTCTTGACAAGATTTTTTTCTTTTGTTGTACAACCTATTAATAACAGAGGTTCACCAGGGTGACTTGTTTTTACGGTTTGACCAGGGTTGATTTTTGTTTGGTATTGACATTTCTATGCAGTTGTTTATATAGCTGTATAGGGTTTTTGTGTACACCTCGGCATAGGTTTCTGTGTTTTCTGGATTTGGGGAAGCTTGGAAACTAGCTATATTGTCCCATAATAGGGGCTAATTTACCTTACAGAAGTTCTTAAAATTGCTGGGTTAGGTGGGGGGGATTAGTCTTACCTTTATTTCAAGGGAGACTGCTTTGCGATCTGATCTTACTAGTGAGAATATCACATGGGGGAAGGGGGGGTGCAGTGCTCTCTCATATTTATGAGTACCAGATCTAGAATATTTTTTACCCTACTGGGAGTGCAGACTAGCTGCTCCAAGGCATTTGAATTTATACAGTCAAGAAATCTTTGAGCCTGCATGTTAGTGGTGTATGCCTCCCAATTAATGAAGGGGTAGCTAAAAAGCTAAAATCACACGAGTATGCAATTGGGATGAATAGTGAGTGATCCTAGTAACTTCAGGTATGATGTATGAACTTCCTGGTTCATGGAGGGGGACCTGTTGCTAGCAAGAGTATGGTAATGCTTTTTTTCTCATGGTCAGTTGGACATGGAGTAGCTCAAGCATGTCATACTGTCTGACCAGCCTTGAGGTGTGCTTATCCTTTATGTATATATATATATATATATATATATATATATATATATATATATATATATACCTCTGCCTTTTGCTTTTTCATGTTCAGTGGGTAGTTAGAACATATGAAAGGTGCTACAGCCATGCACTGCTGGAGTACTTTCTGTGGCTTTTTACCATGTTTCAGTAACTTTAAAGATGTCAGCATTCTCCAAGGTTAGGGGAGTGCAGTTTCTTGTTGACACTCCTAGCAGTGAGCAGTAACACCTTTAGCTTATCCTTAATAGCTTTTATTATGTTGGAAGGTTTATCTGTCTGGCAAATGCCTGAAAAAGGCACTACAGGAGTGGATAATGCTTTGACCAATATCCGAAAACCTATAGGTGACAGGACAAGACCATCTCTGACAAAGCAGTGTGGCTGTCAACTATGTCCTCCCAGGCACAAGTACTGGACCCCTTTAGAATGACTACTAAGCCAATTGTTAAAGTTGATCATTTCTGATGGTACCATGGTGTCATCCTTGGAGATGGTAGAATGCTGCTCAATGCCGGGCTCCTAACTGCCTGTGACACACATTCTGAGAGCTCAATCATATCTTTATTCACATAGTCCGAGGAGGTACATCTCAGGTCTTTCATTGCCACATCAACTATGATGGAGTCATACTGGTATTTAGTGGTAATGTGACCTGAGTGCTTGCATGACATGGCAGATCCAGACCCTTGACAGGCAACTAACTATAACATTCTCCTTATCCAGCCTGATAAGAGGGACATCAGTGTGTCTCACAATGGAGTCTTCTATAACCAGAATATTGGGTTGTGGAGTTTTTCGCCTTATGAGCTTGGTAGATGAGATGCAATGAGATGTGGCTGTATGTGTTGTGATGGGAATTGTCTTAAGGACTGTGCCTGAGATGCCTTTGAGGTGTTGGAAAATTGCATGTGAGGACCTCTGCACATGTGGGTGTATGCATGTGGTCCTTTGTGGGTGCGGTGAGTGAATCACTGACAATTTGTCTGTTGCATTTTGTATCTGTATGTGAGAGTCTAGCCTCCAGTGTCAGTATGTAACATTCTCACATATTATATTTGTCTATTTGAGAATTAAGTGGTTGTTTCTACATAAAGCAATTGCTACATTGCCTCAGGATGCCCATGTCTACTAAGCTGGATACAGTGATAGTAGAAAAGTGCCCATCCATCGTTGCAGGTCTTAATGTGCACTTAAAAGGGATAGGAGTGGCAGGTGTTTGTAACCGGACGAGGGAAGGGTGTTTAGTTGGTTTACTCTGCAGCTAACCTAACCAGTGATGCTGCCCACCACCCAAACCAGATGCTCTCTAAGCAAGGATAGTCCGGGGTGCTATAATAAGGTAAGGGAGACCTACATAGTCCTAACTAAATGTATAAAATGCTACTCACCATGCAAACTAGTTGCCCCAAGAGTAATGTGAGAATGAGGTAAAGTTCTAAGGTGGTTTTCATATGGAAATTTCAACTTCTGATGACTGCATATATACAAGTCAGATGACTGCGTATATACAAGTCAGCAATAACTGCTGTTGTGCAAAGAGTAGCTTCCCACAAATGCAGGGCTTAGATAGATGAAATCAGCCCATTATTGCCAAAAGAGTGCAACATTTGACCGTCTTAATGTAAAATGACTGGTTTGGAGCCCAAGTGTTAAGGGACCACAAACAGATACCTAATACTAAGATATATACCGATACTAATATTAACTAAAAAACAGTAGATAAAATGTACTTCAGTGCAGAACAGCAGCTTTACAGCAGTTTGAAAATGCAGCTTTAAACTTTATGAAGAAACACAAAGAAAAAAGCAATAAACAACACAGTAAACATTTGCAGGATAATGAAAATAAGTAATGTTTCTAGATGTTTGCTTCTGTACGGGCAACGGCATAGCGAACTACTCTGCAGAAATATGCTAATTTTATACCAGCACTGGAAATACAGAAAACTGATTACTGAGCCCTCTGGCCAATAAAACGACTACACTTAGAGCCCTTCTCTGTGCTTCCCAACTCAGATAGACCAGGGAAACACCTACTGCCACTAGATGAATAATCACAGTCTTCCTAATGTGAAAGTACAGTAAAAGAGTGTCCTGAGTGAAACGCTATCACAAACAAACTTAAACTTAAGGAAAGGCAATAAGTAATTAAAGATAACAGCACTGTACTTTAGACTGCTTATAAAAGTGGGACCATTCAATAAAAGTACTTTGCTTTGTAGTAATGAGCAAAGAGCCACTCACTTGTGCAGAATTTATAAAGGCACTAAAACAAGGTAAGATGATTAATAAGCCCTCCGGCCAATCGCCTATACAGACCAGACTACCACCCACTGCCACTAGTTGGAAAATCCTGTTTTCTTGTAACACAGAAAATAGCTTGCTACTTTATCCAGCTAGCTAGATATGAATTAACAGCAAATAAATCAGTACAACAGACAATGAGAGGAAAAATACACTTTTTTTCTACAAAATAAGCAAAATGAAAAGCAAATAATTCAAGATATCAATAGCAGTGTAGAAAGGGTGAGGATTATAAAGTTCAATTTATAGTAAGGATGGACAGTTTACAACTCACCAAGATAAAAAAAAAAAAATCAAAAAGTGGGAGGATGGGTGGAAAAATAACCAACAGTGCTCTGCAGGCCTTCAGTCTTATCAGAAAAGACAAGGCCACACATATATTGCCTCACTCAAGAAAGAAGTTACCCAATGAGAAAAACATGTGAAATGTGCATCCTGGGTAACTTAAGTGTTTATCTGCCACACAGAAAAAAAAACACCAGGTCAAGCAGATTTCTCATAACAGAAAACAAATGGAACAGGTAAAATAGAAAGCAGCACTGTCAGTTTAAGCAAATCACAGGAAAAAGGAGATTGCTTTTCTTACGAGGAGGGAGTAACCAATAGAACCTGTAGTCTTTGCAGACCTTGAGTCTTACCAGAAAAAAATCAAAATAAAACGGTTTATAGGAGATAATCAGAAATTCACATAAAACAGAATAAAGAATCCTAAGCAGAAACTCTGTTATAAACATTTAAATAACAATGTGAAGAAAATGCAGGTTAATACAACTGGTACTGTTCCATGGTACTTTTGTAATATGTTACATATAATAATGTTTAATATATCCAGGAAGTGGCAAACAGTTTGTTCTTGATTACTTTGCCATATGCAATACTGAGAATATTGTTTACTTAGTAATGCATACAAAATATAATTGCTTCTATATAAGCAAAACTAACACAAAACTTAAGGAAATTATTTCAAAACATGTCTGACATTCACTGCAATGTTAGTACTAATGTCTTTGCTAAACATATATTAGTTGCGGGTTATGATCATTCTTTTCTTTTTGGAGTCATAAGCAAAATGTTTAATAACTTTAGGGAAGGTGACATTGTGCATGAAACTGAATTATTTCAATACAACTGGATTATTTATTTGTATGCTGACACTAAGCCAGTGCAAAATGCTAGTGTTGGCATTAAATCCATTCTAAAGAAAAACTATAATACTCTGCAAAGACTGATTTTTGGTCTGTATAGCTGACTAATTTACAATTAATTATACAATATAGGCTCACTACTAAACATACCAGATTTTCCTTGTATTTGTACGCTGTCTGCTGTAAAACATCTGATTTTTATTAGTAATTACAAAACAACAAAAAGTAACGGAGATTCTCTTTCCTGCAATGCACTGATGCACTGTGAAGATTGGTAAGTCCCATATACATTTGCAGAACATCAGCCTACAGAAGACAACATGGAAGAAGACTGAACTGCCCTTATAGAAAGACATTATTTAAGAAAGCTAAGCAACTTCTTTCTTAAATGATGTCATTGTATAACAGCAATAACCCACTCCTGTGCGTGGGTATATCACAATTTACCCATGTTTGCCTTTGATAAATCACTTGGGCTTTGCACTCATGATCAAACCTCACCAACTGTAGGTAAATCCTGATATACCCAAACACAGTTGTGGACTATTGCTAAATTTAATCTTAAACTGTGGTTGCTATCTGACTGGATATTTGCCATGTGAAGTTCTCCATTTTAACTATTATTTCATATTGAATGAGTTAATGTATTCAGAAATAGCTTTGCTACTACTATCAGTTATGATTTTATTGTTTTAATAAAACTGGTGATTTTTTGTTTTATATTAGAAAAAAACAAGTAATCTCCGTGGTATCCCCGAAGTCTCAGAACAACCCACTAAAGTGTAGTGGGTCTAAAAACAAAACAATGTAAGAAACTTCACTGTGTGGAAGATTTTCAGTCCATATATTTCTAGTTAATCACTGTATATTAATCAGATCAGACAATAGTAGTAGAAGTAGCGAACGTAAACTCAAGTCAAAAAGTAATAATAGAAAATATATAATTCTACAGCATTACTAAGTATTCGAAAGTAATCCAAGCAAGGCAGGCACAGTCTGTTTCCAGTCGAAAATCCTTTATTAAGTACACAAACAAGCGATCCAAGTAAAACAAAAATAGAGTAATAATTTCCTCACAAGCTTTCTAAATATATATATACTTTTTATCAGGCATGGGAGTGGTTTATTGTGCTGTAAAACAAAGTGTTATTGGTACACATGTTAAATTCACATCCCTTCCCCCTTCAGTGTGACATTCGAGCTGGTCCTGCCCTACCTAGTAGCTGTCATAATAATATATAGCCCTAATGTACTTTAATGGTACATCTTATTCAACCAAATTATTAAGTCTGTGATTTTATACAAGGCAATATACTACATGGCTGGAAATATATCAACCTTAGTTCATATAAAAATATACATATACATTTTGCATGCAAAAATCAGTTTCTATTTTCATAACCTACTGTTAACAAAGATCGCTTTCGTCCTTCTAGACTTCTTCAGGTCTGTGTACAACAATCCTAAAAACCTATATAATTGTATAATTAGTTAGTATTGTTATTACCATCATTTTGAATAAAGTGGAAAAAAGAGAACCAGAAAAAAGTAAAAAAATATATGTATGATGATGGAAACAAAATATACACTTAAATTTCAAATGATTTAAAATGGTATTTAAAACCAATTTGTAGAAAAAATAAAATAAAATGCACTTAGTCATGTAAACAGTGTGGCAATTTTCTAAGTTCCAGTGCACTTTTAATTGAACAGTAGTAGTTTAGTCCAGGCTTTCTAAAAGAGTTAAGCTTTAATTGCCACATGAGTTCCTGTTTCTCCAGAATATTCGGGATGTCTCCTTCAAGATCACCCATGTCTATGCGTTCCAGGATCTGGAACTTAAAACCTGTGTGTCTTTTATGAAGAGAAAGGTGTTTGGCTAGTGCATTATTTTACATCCAGAGCGGATTTCTGACAGATGACATGAAATCCTTCGCTTGAGTTTATTTACAGTCTTGCCCACATAGAATGCATCACATTCATTGCACTGTGCCCTGGAAATTACTTTTTTATTGTTACAGTCACCCCCTGCACTGGTTTTAATGATCTTCTTTAAATAAGGGCAATAAAAGCTATCACTTTGCTGTATAAATATACAAAATGTACAATTAGTTTCACATCTTTTAGTGCTTTTCTCACATGGTCTAGGTTTAAATTCAACAAAACTTCTAATATTCCTGGTCTTCCTATAACAAATGATGGGGCTTCACCTAAGATGTTAATCAGAAAAGGGTTTCCTGTGACAATGTCTAATGTAGTGAAATCCCAAGGCTATAGATTAGCTCGAATCACCAAAGAGATGGAACCATTTTTGAGAAACCTGAACAACTTAGAGAATGATTTTCTAGTGAGAGGCTATGAAAGTCAGATGTTAAAAAACATCCTGGAACCCATTATAGAACTGAAAAGGACTGAAGCACCTTCACTCAACCTCCCCAGTAGAAAAATGTTAAGTAATCCCACAGAGAATAACAAATGCAAAAATAGCTGCATCCTGACATACACTTTGGATTATCACAGTATCAAAAATATTATTGAAGAAAACAGACATTGTCACAGGAAACCCTTTTCTGATTAACATCTTAGGTGAAGCCCCATCATTTGTTTATAGGAAGGCCAGGAATATTAGAAGTTTTGTTGAATTTAAACCTAGACCATGTGAGAAAAGCACTAAAAGATGTGAAACTAATTGTACATTTTGTATATTTATACAGCAAGGTGATTTAAAGAAGATCATTAAAACCAGTGCAGGGGGTAACTGTAACACTAAAAAAGTAATTTACAGGGCACAGTGCAATGAATGTGATGCATTCTATGTGGGCAAGACTGTAAATAAACTCAAGCAAAGGATTTCATGTCATCTGTCAGAAATCCGCTCTGGATGTAAAAATAATGCACTAGCCAAACACCTTTCTCTTCATAAAAGACACACAGGTTTTAAGTTCCAGATCCTGGATCACATAGACATGGGTGATCTTGAAGGAGACATCCCAAATATTCTGGAGAAACAGGAACTCATGTGGCAATTAAAGCTGAACTCTTAGAAAGCCTGGACTAAACTACTACTGTTCAATTAAAAGTGCACTGGAACTTAGAAAATTGCCACACTGTTTACATGACTAAGTGCATTTTATTTTATTTTTTCTACAAATTGGTTTTAAATACCATTTTAAATCATTTGAAATTTAAGTGTATATTTTGTTTCCATCTTCATACATATATTTTTTTACTTTTTTTCTGGTTCTCTTTTTTCCACTTTATTCAAAATGATGGTAATAACAATACTAATTATACAATTATATAGGTTTTTAGGTTTCTTGTAGACAGACCTGAAGAAGTCTAGAAGGACGAAAGCGATCTTTGTTAACAATAGGTTATGAAAATAGAAACTGATTTTTACATGCAAAATGTATATGTATATATTTATATATAATTTTTGATCGCAAAATGAACTAAGGTTGATATATTTCCAGCCATGTAGTATATTGCCTTGTATAAAATCACAGACTTAATAATTTGGTTAAATAAGATGTACCATTAAAGTACATTAGGGCTATATATTATTATGACAGCTACTAGGTAGGGCAGGACCAGCTCGAATGTCACACTGAAGGGGGAAGGGATGTGAATTTAACATGTGTACCAATAACACTTTGTTTTACAGCACAATAAACCACTCCCATGCCTGATAAAAGTATATATATATTTAGAAAGCTTGTGAGGAAATTATTACTCTATTTTTGTTTTACTTGGATTGCTTGTCTGTGTACTTAATAAAGGATTTTCGACTGGAAACAGACTGCCTGCCTTGCTTGGATTACTTTTGAATACTTAGTAATGCTGTAGAATTATATATTTTCTATTATTACTTTTTGACTTGAGTTTACGTTCGCTACTTCTACTACTATTGTCTGATCTGATTAATATACAGTGATTAACTAGAAATATATGGACTGAAAATCTTCCACACAGAGAAGTTTCTTACACTGTTTTGTTTTATATTAGAAGACAGATTTGCCAACATGCCCTTCTGTGGTCATTTTATTTTGGAAAAAGATGGGACATTACTGAACACATGAGATTATCTTCTCCTTTGACTTTTATTTGTGTTACTAGAAGGCATAGTAGACAGTCATGTTTTTCACAACCAAATTTTATTCACAGCTAATATACACTTACCCAAGTTCTCCAGACTTTGAATAAAAAGAGACATCGTACACAAAAATGCAAGTAAAATGTGCACTTACAGTAAAAAACAGAACTGGAACTGTGAGTACAACTGCAGTGACAACAGCCAGGCGCACTATCAGCATTAGAGTGTCATTTCTGTCATGGTACGTGTATAACAGTTCTGAATGTACACCATCTGTGGACAAAATAAAATAATTTCATTCTTCAACATAAACATCATAACTATTACCATCTAAATGATTTTGTTCTCACTCCATCTTCATCAAGTATGTTACAAAAGTTTCTTAAGCATTCTGTTATTCTACCAGCTTTCCTTGATGGCTCTCACACTGTGTGCTTGCCTTTAGATGCATTGATAAGTTTACACCAACCATCACCCCTCAACAGTAGGTGTTACTGCTTCCCTTCCAGCTGTGTAATTGTTTGCATCACACCTACTTCCTGATGCAGTACTTTGATTTCTTCCTGAAATTATTTAGGCCAGCTATTTCATCTTGCAAATGTTCATCCCAGGTACACCTTTTTTGTGAATAAAGACTGTTATAATTTTGTGTCATCAACAAGAAATGCAAATATTTTTCTTCCAGACTTCCTTCACTGTTGCCTAAAAGGACTCTGGAACCAAACTATTCCTCGTCAAACATACATTCACATGACTGGCTTTGATCTACTATGGCCTACTACATCTGAAACATCTGCATATGTGTTTCATCTATTCTACAGCTCTGGTCCTCCTCTGTGTCTGTAGTTTGTTCACCAAATTGTTTTGCGGTATCCTGTTAAAAGCCTGGTTAAAGGGGAAGTAGGCCACTGCATCCCTTTCTGATGTATTACAGTGGTTACATAATCAGATAACAAAAAGTAAATATAATACTAATAATAGTTTGTTTAGCTTGGCATTTGTGTTAGGAATTTACAAGGACTTGAGCCTCATGTCTCACTACCATACATTTGTTTGTGTCTTGTGTGGATTTTAATGGAGGAAAAAGACAGGCCCTTGTGAAGTATCTCAGTTAATTATTGTAAAATATGAGGTAAATTGGGCGCTGTTGTGCTCATCCCTTGAAATTGGTTCCAGGCACAGAATCTTTTCCATTTTTCAGCATAAGATTTTCTAGTACTAGGCCTCCTTGCCTCTAAAATGATATCCATCACAGGTTTACTGAGGGATGGTGGAGGAGAGATTATGTAATTAGCCAGGCTGCAAGGTTCAGTGTTAGAAGCTGAGGGTGCAGAATCTGGTTCTCCTATTGGGGCAACAGGGAAGGAGTCTGAGGCAGGTGCCATGGGGATAACTGTGACACACTGCACATGAAGGAATACCAGTGTTGGTGTGGCCACTCTCGAGCAATCAAAATCATCCTTGGTTTGTCCTGTTTGATCTTTAGTAGTACTTTGGAAAGCAGAGGCAGAGGGGGAAAGGCATAGACTGATAGGTTTTTCCAGCTGAAGGACAGAGCATCCACTTTCCAGGCTTGCTTGTGGGGAGTCCTTGTGCAAAATTTGTCAAACTGGTAGTTCTGGGAAGAGGCAAACAGGTTTATATCTGGGCTCCCCCATTTGCTTGTCAACATGCTGAAAATCCTTGGTTCCAGTTTCCATTTGTGTGGGTCCATGAGGTTTCTGCTTAGTCCGTCTGCCAGTGTATTTAATTTTCCTGGCAGGAATTGAGCTGGCAGGTGCACTTGGTAGCTCAAGGCTGTGTTTCACAATGCCATGGCTAGTCTGCAGAGGGGGTAAGAATGTGTAGCCCCTTGCTTGTTTATGTACCACATAACAGTGGTGTTGTCCGTCTTTACCATACGTTGTCCTGGAAGAATGTGGTCCTTGAAGGCTGTCAGAGCATTCTGTACAGCTAACATTTCTTTTTGATTGATATGCAGGTGCATTTGACTTGAGTTCCATTTGCATGAATGCACTTCCCTGCCAGGTGAGCCCCCCATGCATAGTCTGATGCATCTGTTGTTAGGGTTTGGGCAGCAGGGGGTGGTGTGAAAGGTAGTCCCTTGTTTTGGTGGCAGGCCTCTGCCCACTAAAAGAATTCTAGGCGTAGGCAAGGTATGATAGGAATCACTGCTTCTAGATCCAGAGAATGTTGACACCATAGGCTTTTTAGATACCACTGTAGTTTCCTCATATGCCGTTTTGCATATGGAATTAGAAGAATGCAGGAGGCCATGAACCCCAAGGCTTGCAGTATTTGTCTTGCAGATAGCAGGGTTTTTGTGGCCACTTGTTTAAAGTAGGTTGTCAAATGAATTTGTTTCTTTGGCGTGAGGTAATCCATCTGGGAAGTTGTATTCAAGCTTGCTCCCAGGAATATAATTTGTTGAAAGGGTACCAGGTGTGATTTCTTTTCATTTATGTTGTACCCCAGACAAGTTAGAACCCTTTGTACAAAGGCCAGATGATTCAAAAGTATGTCCTGGCTTTCTGCCTGAATTAGACAATCGTCCAGGTATGGGTATATTTGAATATTTCTTTGCCTGCAAAATGAAATAACTGGAGCTAGGCACTTTGTGAATACCCTGGACGCAGTAGATAAACCAAAGGGCAGTGCAGAGAACTGATAGTGCCTGTAGCCTGCTTTGAAGCGTAGGTATCTTCTGCAAGATTCCTTGACTGGGATGTGCAGGTATGCTTCTTTTAAATCTAGTGTTGCCAACCAGGCATCTTTGCCTAGTATAGGAAGTAATTGTTGAAGAGTCAGCATCTTGAATTTTGGAATTTCCAAAAAGGTGTTTAGAGTAAACAGGTCCAGGATAGGACGCCATGAATTGTCTTTTCTGGGTACCAGGAAAATTCTCGAGTAGAAACCTTGTCCCTTTTCCTCTTCCGGTACCAGTTGAATAGCCCCCATGCTTAAGAGAGAAAGTACTTGTTTTTGGGCCTCTGCCCACTGATTTGGTCATATGTCCGGCCACCCGTTTGGTGTTGGCAATGTGTGGAAGTGAAATCTGTATCCCTGGGACACTATATTTAAAACCCATTTGTCCTGGGTAATGAGTTCCCAGTTCTTTACATGAAGAGCAATAATTCCCCCCAAAGGGACAGTCAGTTGATAAGTGCTTGGAAATTTTAAACGGAAGTCATTGAGACAGTTTACCATAGGGGGAGTCTTATTACTCCCAGATTTGGAAGTGGAGGCCACCCACTGCTTTGTCCTTTGTGTCCCCTGGGACTGAAACCTGGGCCTTTTGCTGTATCTGGGTTTGGCTTGAGAAGACCTGGAAGGGGCTGGAAAGGACCAATTCTTAGAGGGCCAGTGCCTACTAAATCTAACAGGCTGAACTTGAAAGAAATCTTTAACAGTTTGCATAGATTTAGCTTTATCTTCCATCTTTTTAAGAACTTCCTCAGCCTTGTTGCCAAACAGGCGGTCCTGATTTAAGGGTGCATCCAACAACTTAGCTTTAACATGATCAGGCAAGGATTGCTCCTTTAGCCAAGCATGCCTTCTGAGCATAGACCCAGTAACAGTAGCCCTGCAAGAGGCCTCTAAAGAATCAAAACCACACTGCAAAGTATGTTTTCCAAATTGTTCAGCAGAATGCATTAAATCCTGTAATTCTTTATTTTCCACACAGTCAGGAATCAACATCATTTTCTGTTTAAGCAATCCAATAACATGTTGCTGATACGTTAACATATGAAACTGGCAGTTTAAAGCTCTAATGGCCAAGGTTGCAGAAGTGTAAACCTTCTTACCCCATCTATCCAGCACCCTGGAGTCTCTATCAGAAGGGGTCGGATTTTTAGCAGTAGAAGCATTAATGCCCTTGGGCCCCTGTGAAATAGTCTCTGGATCCGCAATAGGATTTTTAAAAAGGAACTTGTGTGACTCAGGGACCCTGTAGTATCTGTCAGGTTTTCTGGGAGCAGGAGGCAATGAATCAGGGGCCAAACTAGATTCCGAAAAAGCATCAACAATGTCCAGTACAGGAGGAATAGCTAAAGGCCTATGCTGAGGTAGGAGTAAGAAATCCCTAAGCCTCTGTTTTGAATCAGAAAAATCCTGGCTTTCCCAGTGGAAATGCTCCCTTAGAGTATGCAAGGTTTCCCCAAAAGAAAAATCCTCTGGAGGGGAATCAAAGGGAATGGAGTCCTCTGCGTCAGAATCCTCATAAGTAGATAAGGGCAAATCCAGATCATCAGAAGCATCAGAAAAAAAAACAGAATCCTGGTCAGAAGATTCATAAACAACTTCAGTCCTAGGCCTCTTAGAAAGAGGGGGTAGGCTACCCCTGATTAGAGTTATTAAATCTTCAGCCATTCTTATCATTTGTTTTTTAGGCATAGAGGCCTGAGCATGTGGCCTGAGCGTCAGTTTTTTAGGCATAGTTCGAGATTTAGGATTAAGTGAAGAAGGAGGCGTCAGTTTAATATGCAAGTCCATAGGCCTGAATACACCCTCAGAAGCCGGTGCCTGCACAGTGGCTCCGGACCCATCCAAGGTAGAGACATCCACGGGTTCCATAGTTGAAGCATCTCGCGGCATACCGGACTCCGAATGGGTCTCAGTAGAGGCGTGCGAATCAGATGTAGTAGGTATCAGGGGCTGCGAAAGCACCTCACTGAGTACTGGCGAACTGGCGACTGGCTTAGGAGAAGTTTCGGCAGTTTTGGACCTCGGCAGCCGTCTCTGTCTTTATCTTTGCATTTTTTTGGAATCCCAGTAGTCGGATGGCTAACCGACGACATTTCTGGATAATTAAACAGAGAACCAAAATGTTTAGAGGTGAAAATATACCGACGACGGATAGTGCGCTGATTAAATAAAGCACAAAACCGACAGCAAGATACATCGTGGTCAGGGCCTAGGCAAGGAATACAGTACGAACGAAAATCTTTATGAGGTATTTGCTTTCCACAAGTAATGCAATTATTAACTTTTACTGACATCGGTAAGGAGCAAGAAAAAGTTTCCCCAACGGGGTACTTAGCTTTAGTTGAAGACTTTGGTTCTGAAACTCGAAAATGAAAATTTCAGGAGTGGGCCAACTGGCACTTGCGAACTGCTTCTACTTTGGGCACCGCACGGCAAGAAAGACTGATGTAATGGCATCAGCTGCATGTTTTATACCCCTGATGACCTGACGTCATGGAAGAAGGGACAGCAACCGACGCGGGACCCAAGACTTTGTTAATCAGGCCGACTGAGGGCTACCTGCAAGCAGATAACCCAAATGTAATGACTGCAACAGTGAAACACAAAGAACATCAGTGTAAGTTGCAGAAATGTATTCGGTTACTAACCGAATACATTTCTGCAAATTACACAATGGAGGCATGTCAGCACTCCAGAAAGCATGTATTAATTAGGTTATGCATGCCAATGGCCAAATATATGGCCATCGGCATGCAAAACCATGTCCAAAAAAAAACAAACAAACAAAAAAAACCCTTTCATTTTAGGCATGGGAAGTGATATGCTAGTTAGAGGGGGAGAATATGTAGAAATGGGGGGGGGCAGTATTACAACTTTCTGCATTTTGCCATTATAGTCAATGGTATGCAGAAAGTAAACATAGGCAGGGAACAGTGGTTGCTAAGGGGGAAGGTTCATGAATAGTGCAGTCACTAGGGCTTAAGGCGGTAGGGTATGTTAATGAGGGGACTTATACTGAATCACAACTTTCTCAGGAAGATTTCTAAGTGTCAGACTGCACCTAACCATGTAGGTGCTCTAACATGATCGTGTAGGCAGGAGGAGCAAGGAACATGAAGAGGAAGTGTGTCATGCTTGCTGTAAGCACATCAGAGCTCTGTTGGCTGGTTTCTGCTTAGCTAAGCACAGCTAAGTGAAGGGTTGTGTCTGAGGCTGTTTAATCTTAGTCCATTAACTGAGGAGCGTGTTTGCGAGCAGGGGAGGGACATTTCTTGCTGTGTACACTACCTACAGGCTGAAAGAGGAAGGATATAAGGAAAAGGCAAAGGAAGTAGCAGAACAAGGGAAACGCACTACAAATCAGCAATATAGGAGTCTGCAACTCACAACTAGCCAATGAAAGCACTCAATAATACAGGTGGCTGTGTAGCTGAAAATGGGAGGAGAAGTTATGTACTCACTATAACGTTCCATGTTTGTTGTCCTTGATCTCGCCTTCCTTCTTGCTGTTTGGGTTCAGAGCCGATCCTTGGCTCCAACTCAGCCATATACTATATAGCTCAAGAGCTTTTACTGGCTCGAGGCTAGCCCCTATCCCAGCATGCCTAGCGGTAGTTACCCAGATCTCGTTTGTGATAATCCATCACTAGACAATATAAAGAAATGAGATATACTCTACTTTACATATCCGATGACATCTGCATATAAAGGTGTGATCCCTCCACCAAAATAATAGTAGTAGACTGAGACTAACCATAAGGAATGGTATAAAGGAAACCCAGCCAGTAGAGCCAATAAAACAAGGGATTCCTCTCGATCTTCCAGGAAGGGGAAAGGAGGGAGGGAGGCAAGAAGGAATGCGAGATCAAGGGCAACAAACATGGAACGTTATGGTGAGTACATAACTTCTTTATGTCATGTTGTCCATATCTCGCCTTCATTCTTGCTGTTTGGGACAGCATCCCCAGCACCTGATTCTTGGGTGGCTCACTGGAAAAAATCTCTTCAGGACCGTGGAACCAATGGATGGCCAATTCCGGGAGGCCACATCTACTTTGTAATGAGTGATAAAGGTATGAGGATTAGCCCATGTAGCTGCTGCACAGATCAAATTCAAAGGCAATCTTGCTTGAAAGGCAATAGAGGTAGACAAGGCTCTTGTTGAGTGCCCTTTAATTTTTCCTAGAAGTGTTTGTTTACGCAACTGGTAGACATGTTTTATAGTGTCTGAAAGCCACTTTGATAAAGTCACTTTTGAGACAGCACAACCTCTTTTATTGTCCGCAAAGGATATGAACAATTGATCAGATTATCTAAATTCCTTGGTCCTGTGTAAATAGAAACGCAACTGTCTATGAACATCCAACTGATGAAGCTTACACTCTGCCTTGTTGCCATGACTGGGGAGTAAGAAAGAGGGGTTGGTTCTGAGAGAAACCCGATATTTATGGAAAATCAAGTAAGGGGGACGAATAGATAAAGCCTGTAATTCTGAGACCCTTCTAGCTGAAGTAATTGCAACCAAGAAAAGGGTCTTCCAAGTCAGAAATTTGAGCAGACAAGAAGCAGAAGGTTCAAAGGGAGGAAGAATCAGAGCATCTAAAACTAAATTTAGATTCCAGGGGGGAAGAGGTTCTCTTATCGGAGGTCTTAACAGGGTAGTACCTCTTAGGAAAGGCTTGCATAAAGTACAGTTGTGTACACTTACCATAAATGTAGATGTTGTGTATTCACTGTTGCAGTCATCACATTTGGGTTATCTGCCTGCAAGTAGCTCTCAGCTGGCCTGAATACCAGAGTCTTCGGATTTCTGTGTCGGATGCTGTTGCTTCTTCCTTGATGTCAGGGGTATAAAACATGCAGCCGATGCCTTTACATCAGTTTTTCTTGCCACAGATGTCAGGTGCCCCCACAATAGGAAGCAATTAAATGGTATGGTAAACCCTCATCAAAAAGTAATTACACAAGAAAAAATAAATATACCAACAAGAAGGAAAGGTAGAGCCAAGAGAGGTCAGGGGGCTGGAGGGAGGGTAACCAGGAATGCAACAGTGAATACACTCGAACATCTACATTTATGGTAAGTGTACACACCTGTACTATGTTCTTCGTGTTTCACTGTTGGAGTCATCACATTTGGGTTGATTCCCAAAGCTAAGGAAGGGAGGAGGAAGTTAAAGAGCATTAGGGCCAGCTATTAATCCCTGCAAGACTGCAGTGGCAAATCCAGCTCTGGATTTAGAAAAGACAGGCATGAGGTAATACTTGGTGAAGGTATGTACAGAGCTCCAGGTAGCAGCTTCTAGGATGTCACTGGTAGGGACTCCTCTGAGAAATGCGCAGAGGTAGATGCAGCCCTAGTGGAATGTGATCTTATCCCCTGTGGGGTAGGTTTTCCATGGTGCTTGTAGCAGAAATGAATGCAATGGGCCATCCATTTGGAAATGGTTTGCTTTGAAATGGCCTTCCCCTCTGCCCCTGCAGCAAAGCTAACTAGCAGCTCTTCAGATTTTTTGATAGGCTTAGTCCTGTCCAAACAGAATCTAAGTTGTCTGTGCACGTCCAGAGAGTGCAGTATTCGTTCCCCTTTGTTTTGTGGATTAGGGAAAAAAGTAGGCAAATGAATGGACTGATTTAGGGCCACAGTAGACACCACCTTGGTTATACAGGAAGGATTAGTCCTGAGGGAAACCCTGTCCGCATGGAAGATAATGAAGGGTTCCACTGCCATGAGGGCCTGTAATTCAGACACTCTTCTTGCTGAAGTGATGGCTAGAAGGAAGGCTGTTTTCCAAGAAAAAAGAATTTCAACTCTGCTGTAGCAGCTGCCTCAAAGGGGGGGAAGAGTGAGCTTTTCTAATATAAAGTTAAGGTCCCAGGCTGGAGTGGGAGCTCTCCTGGGGTGGGGGGGTTAAATTTTTGGCCCCTCTAAGGAATTGCTTTAGCAAGGGGTGAGAGAAGAGGGGTGGCTCAGTATTATAATGTGCTGAAATGACAGAGGCATGAATTTTAATTGACGAGAAGGATAGGCCCTTGTGGAGCATTTCTGTTAAGTACTGTAGAATAAGAGGTAAGCTGGGCACTGTTGTGCCCATGCCCTGAGCCTGGATCCAGGAAAAGTATCTTTTCCACTTTTCAGCATAGGATTTTCTAGTACTAGGCCTCCTTGCCTCCAGAATGACATCTAGTACCTGCTTACTGAGGGATGCTAGAGGACAGCTCAAAGAATTAGCCAAACTGCAAGGTTCAGGGTTTGAAGATGAGGGTGCAGAATTTGGCCCGCCTGCTTGGACAGCAGAGAAGGGGTCTGAGGCAGGTGCCATGGTTGTAGCAGTGTCATACTGCACAAGAGGGGGTACCAGTGCTGGCGTGGCCAGTCTGGTGCAATCAGTATTGTCCCTGTTTGACCTTTAGTAAAACCTTCGACAGGAGAGGCAGTGGGGGAAAGGCATAAACCGAGAGGCTTTCCCAGGTAAAGGACAGGGCATCCACTTTCCAAGCTTGACTGTGGGGAGTTCTTGTGCAGAATTTGTTCAACTGGTACTTCTGAGGGGAGGCAAACAGGTCTACCTCTGGAGTCCCCCATTTGTATCTGAAGAGGTTGAATATTTTGGGTTCTAGTTTCCATTCGTGTGGGTCCATGAGATTTCTACTTAAGTCGTCTGCCTGTGAATTTAGTTTGCCTGGCAGGAATTGTGTTTGTAGGTGTATGTGGTAGCTCAAGGCTGTGTCCCACAGAGCCATGGCTAGTCTGCAGAGAGGGTAGGAGTGGGCCTCCCCCCCCCCCGCTTGTTTATGTATCACATAACTGCGGTGTTGTCTGTCTTTACCAATGTCCTGGAAGAATACAGTCTTTGAAGGCTGTCAGAGCATTCTGTGCAGCTAACATTTCTTTTTGATTGATATGCAGGTGCATCTGTCTCAGGTTCCATTTGCCCTGAATGCACTGCCTTGCCATGTGAGGCCCTCATGCATAGTCTGATGTGTCTGTTGTTAAGGTTTGGGCAGCAGGGGGTACAGTGAAAGGGAGTCCCTGTTGTGGTAGCAGGCCTCTGTCCACCAGAGGAACTAGGTCTTTATACAAGGAATGATATAAATCACCGTTTCCAGGTCCTGAGAATGTTGACACCATAGGCTTTTTAGATACCATTGGAGTTTCCTCATATGCAGTCTTGCATATGGAGTTAGTAGAATGCAAGAGGCCATGAACCCCAGAGCTTGCAGTATTTTCCTTACTGAGAAGAAAGAGAACCTGCTGTTGGGCCTCTGCCCATTGATTTGGGGGTAGGTCTGGCCAACCATTTGGGGTTGGTAGTGTGTGGAAGTGGAATCTGTATCCCTGGGAAACTGTTCAAAACCCATTTGTCCTGGGTAATGATTTCCCAGTTTTTTGCATCCAGGGTGAGCTTTCATCCTAAGGGAGCAGGTAGTTGAGCAGGGCTTGGAAGGTTTAAGGTTAAGTCATTGTGCCACTTTTCCGTGGGGGGTGGCTTACTACTCCCTGCTTTGGAAGTGGGAGCCCCCCACTGCTTAGATCTGTGCATAGTCTGAGACTGTAGCCTAGGTGGTCTGCTGTTCCTGGGTTTGGACTGAGAAGGCCTGGAAGGGACTGGAAAGGACCAGTTCTTTGAAGGCCAATGCCTACTGAATCTGGGAGGCTGTACTTTCTATTTAGCTTTTTCCTCCATCTTTTTGAGGACTTCTTCTGCTTTGTTTCTAAAAAGGCAGTCTTGGTTTAAGGGAGCATCCAGTAATTTAGCTTTAACATGATCTGGCAAGTTTTGTTCCTTAAGCCAAGCATGCCTTCTACGTACAGACCCAGTGACAGTAGCCCTGCAAGATGCTTCTAAAGCGTCAAAACCACATTGCAAAGTATGTTTACCAACTTATTGTGCAGAATGCATTAAATCTTGCAATTCTTTGTGTTCAGCACAGTCAGGAATCAACATAATTTTCTGTCTAAGTAGTCCCATAATATGCTGTTGATAACATACGAAATTGTCAATTTAAAGCCCTAATGGCTAAAGTAGCATTAGTGTATACCTTCTTTCCCCATCTGTCCAAGGCTCTAGAATCTCTATCAGAAGGGGTAGGATTTTTGGCAGCAGTAGCCTTAATGCCTTTTGGTCCTTGGGAAATGGTCTTTGGATCCACAGCAGGATTCTTGAAGAGGAACTTGTGAGAGTCAGGTACTCTGTAGTACCTGTCAGGTTTTCTGGGAGCTGGAGGTAAAGTGTCTGGGGTAAGGCTAGATTCCAAGAAAGCATCATCTACAATGTCCAGAACAGGAGGGATAGCTAAAGGCCTGTGTTGAGGTAGGAGTAAGAATTCCCTAAGTCTCTTTTTGGACTCAGAATAATCCTGGCTTTCCCAGTGGAAATGCTCCCTAAGAGTATGCAAGGTTTCATTGAAAGAAAAATCTTCTGGAGGGGAAGCAGAGGGAATGGAATTCTCTGCATCAGAATCTTCATACGTAGATAAGGGCAAATCCTAGTAATCAGAAGGAGCAGAAATATCAGATTCCTGAACAGAAGAATCAGGAAGAAAATTAGTTCTAGGTCTCTTAGAGGTGGAAGGCTGGCTTCCCCTAATTAAGGTAATAAGGTCTTCAGCCATTCTAAGCATTTGTTTTTGAGGCATATGGACCTGAGCCTGCTGTTTGGTCATCAGTTTTCTAGGCATAGTGCAAGTTTTTGGCCTGGATGAAAACGATGGAGTCGGTTTAATATGAATGTCTGCAGGTCTGAATACACCCTCAGAAGCCGGTGCCTGCACATCGGCCCCGGACCCATCTAAGGTAGAGACATCCGCAAGTTCCATAGTCGAAGAAGCATCTCACGGCATACCGGACTCCAAATGGGTCTCAGTAGAGGCTTGCGAATGTGAAGTAGCGGGTATCAGGGGCTGCGAAAGCGCCTCACTGAGTACCGGTGGACTGGTGACTAGCTTAACGGAAGCATTGTCGGCAGTTCTGGACCTATGCGGTCTGTCTCTGTCTTTATCCTTATGATTTTTTCAGAAGATCGGTAGTCGGATGGCTTAACGAAGCCGTTTCGGAGTACACAGATCGAGTACGAAAGTAACTGGCTGCAAAAATAGCCCGACGATGAATAGTTCGGGCGTTGAACAAGGCACAAAACCGACATAGAAGGACGTCGTAGTCTGGGCCTAAACAGGGGATGCAGTAAGAATGAAAATCTCTATGAGATATTTGCTTTCCACAGCTAAGACAATTGTTAACTTTTACTGACATCGGTTAGAGCAAGAAAAAGGATCCCCAATGGGGTACTTATCTTTTCTGAAGACTTTGGGCCTGAAACTCGAAAACGAAAATTTCAGGAATTGGTCGACCGGCACTTGCGAACTGCTTCTGCTTTGGGCACTGCACGGCAAGAAAGACTGATGTAACGGCGTCGGCTGCATGTTTTATACCCCTGATGACTTGACGTCAATGAAGAAGCGACAGCATCCGATGCAGAAATCCGAAGACTCTGGTATTCAGGCCGGCTGAGGGCTACCTGCAGGCAGATAACCCAAATGTGATGACTGCAATACACGAAGAACATCCTATGGGACATGACACTGGAACCCATTTCTCCCATATGGAAATCTGAAATGGCAGATAACTGAACTCGGATAGTAGCTGCAGCTGCTCCATGGTCAAATGTTTCAGTGAGAAATTCAAGAATCTTTGAAATGGGAGCAGTAAAGGGATAAACCTGATTTTTGCCTGCCCAACAAGAGAACCTCTTCCACTTACTAGCATAAAGTCTCCTAGTAGTGGGCTTATGAGAGGAAATCAAAATGTGCTGAACTGCTGGGGAAACATTGGGAAGCCTGGCTAAGACTGGAAGTGGAGAAACCAAGCTGTGAGCTTGAGAGTTTGAATGGACGGACGGAAAGCCCTCGACTGATGTCTCAAAAGATCTGGCACTGGGTCCAGGATCCAAGGCTCCCCTTGCAGGTGAGGTCAAATGAATGGGAACCATATTTGACGAGGCCAGTAAGGGGCAAAGAGGATTAACTTGCAACCAAATGACTGTGCTTTCTGAAGAACCTTGAGGATCAGAGGAAAAGGTGGAAAGACGTAAAGCAGTCCCAGGGGCCAATCGTGAACAAGTGCGTCCCTGGGTGACTGCCTGGTGGTGGGACCAGGGCAAAGTAGCTGCTGCATTTGCAGTTGAGGGGGGTAGCAAACAGATCGCAGCATGGCTGGCCCCATCTGACAAAATCAAGTCCGCAATTTCCTGCTTCACGGACCACACGTGGGGCATCAGGATAGCCCGGATGAGATTGTCTGCTATCACGCTGGATTTCCCCTGGATGTGCATTGCAACCAGAGGGCGCTGGGAAGATATCGCCCACTGCCAAACTCATAGACCCTCTCGACACAAGGGGTAACACCTGGTTCCAACCAGTTTGTTGATGTACCATACTAGCAACATATTGTCCATTTGAATTGCTATAGTCCCTGTAGGTAGAGAGTCCTGAAGTGCTTGCAACTCCAGGAGCACTGCTCTCATCTCCAGGACAATGATGTGCAAGTGGTACTTGTGTTTCTGCCAAGTCCCTTGAACATTCTGTCCCAGATAATGCCCTCCCACCCTATCTAGGAAGCATCCATGGTCACTGTGGCTACAGGTTGGGGGGTAGAAATGGCCTGCCTATTGTCACCATAGGGGAGTGAAGCCACCACTCCAAATCCTTTTATCCCTTTTGCAGGCTTCCATGATCAGAATCTGATGTGACATGGGTAAATCTTGGAATGACCACTGTGCAAATAGAAGCCACTGAAGAATTCTCATGTGGAAACGAGCCATAGGGACCAGAGTGACTGTCGCTGCCATAGAAGCCAGTACCTTGAAGACAAATCTTGCTTGATTCCTCTTTTGTGTGAACAGTATGACAACTTGGTGACGGATTGTTAATACTCTTTCATGAGGCAGCTTTGCTATCATGGCTCTTGTGTCTAAATCTGCCCCTATAAAGGTAATATACTGACAAGGCAACAAGGCAGATTTTTCGTAGTTTATGGTGATACCAAGTTGGGAACAAGAGCGAATTGTGTATTCCCTTGCCCTGATTAGCTGATGCTTGGTGGTGGCAGTAAGGAGCCAGTCGTCTAGATATGGAAACACCGGGAATCCTTGACGCCTCAGGTGAGCCGCAACTACTGCCATGCATTTGGTGAACACCCTTGGGGCTGTGGTGAAACCAAAGGGCAGAACTCTGAACTGATAATGACTGGCTCCCAGCCAGAAGCGTACATATCTCATTGACCGTCTGTCCATTTTTATATGGTAGTACACATCCTGGAGATCGATAGAGCACATCCAATTGTTCTGTCCCAGAAAGGGAAGAATGGACTGCAGTGTTATCATCCAGAACTTTGTTTTCTTGACTGACTTGTTCAGCCTGCTGAGATCCAAAATGGGTCTCCAGTCCCCTGTTTTCTTTGGAACTAAAAAGAACCTTGAATAAGTTCTGGATCCGATTTGGTCTGCGGGGACTTCCTAGACGACTCTTTTTTTTTTTTTTTTTTAGCAACCTTTGAACCTCCAGGTTTGCTTGATCCTGAAGACTGGGTGGAACATCTGGGATAGAGTATTGTCTTTTTGACAGGGGAAGTAGTGAGAAGTGGATATTGTAACCTCCGGATATTATGGATAGTACCCATGTATATTCTGTGATTGTCTGCCAGACTTTTGGGTACAAGGATAATCTCCCCCCTGACTGTCTCCGGAATCTGACAGTCGGGCCTCCCTTCAGGAATGCTGGAATGGTCTACCAAAGGAGGTATCTATGTCGCCCTGGTACTGCGGACCCCCCTGCCGCAAGGTCGGCGTCTTCCATTGTTGTTTCCCCCTCTGCCCCTGGGGGAAAATTCTCCACGTGCGTTAGGCGAAGCTACCTGGGATTTCCGGAACCACATTTTTCCGCTCTTCTGGCCTTTAGGATAGGGCCTAGATGGAGCCGAAAAACACACTCTCAAGGCAGAGAGAGTTTTCCCATCCTGTTCACACATGGTAAGAGTCTCTTTTATCTGAGGCCCGAACAGGGACGAGCCGTCAAAGGGGGCATTGTTAAAGGAAGACTTGAAGGGCTCCGCAAAATGACAAAGGTGCATCCAGGAGTGTCTGCGTAAGGCTACCCCTGTGCCTGCCGCCCTGCTCACCCCATCAGCTGCATAAGAAATGAGCTGCATGGAGGAGTTAACCACTGAAGTCAAAGTCGTGAGCTGAGAAGCCACCTTGTCCGAGGCTCCAGCAGCTGTAGGATCCTGTACGGTATCTCCTAACTCCTTGAGGAGATCCCTTTGAAGCCTTGTAAAGTGGGACAAATAGTTCAGTGACCTGAGTGCAAAGGTCGCTGAAGAAAGCGTATGCTTCCCGTATCTGTCCATCATACGAGGCTCTTTATTCGGTGGATGGACAGATGAAGAAGTTTCCGCTAATTCCTTCTTGGTGGCTGATGCCACCACAATAGCATTAAAGGGAATAGCTTTAGATACATACAGCCTGTCTTCAGGGGGCTGTAATGAATTTATTGGGCCTCCGCGGAACTGGTTCCATCATGTCTGGAGAGCTCCAAGCCTTCCGACTCACTACGTGCGATAGTGGGTCGAAAGGAGGAGATACTCAAGAGGTGGAGGGTCGGGAATTGAATGCATCCAGGTACACAGACTCATCTTGAGAAGGGGCAAGGGACTTCCAGTCACCCCTCTGTCTAAGGATTTCTAAGATGTCTGAAAAAGAGACATCTTCAGAGGGGGACCATGGGGAACCTTCTGAGTCATGCAAGTCTGTGTCTGATGTCAAGGACTCAGGGGAGTCCACATTCTT
Organism: Protopterus annectens; assembly: GCF_019279795.1. Classification (NCBI taxonomy): domain Eukaryota; kingdom Metazoa; phylum Chordata; order Ceratodontiformes; family Protopteridae; genus Protopterus; species Protopterus annectens. The sequence continues at coordinate 50,988,023 of NC_056729.1, forward strand.
CCTCTTGAAGTCCTCTTCCGAGGTACCTCCTCAGAGGGATGCTCATGGGAGGATTTGGACGAGGTGGGATCACCCAATGGGGCGTCCTGGAGCATCCGTTCCTTATGCTTGGGGCAGAAGGGAGGTTCAAAGGCGGACACCGGCATTGAGGGCAAAGGAGCCAGTGGAGTCTTCTCAACAGAGAGCATGCTCATCACCTTAAAAGCGTTGCGGTCTCGACCCAAAAGAATCTGTGGCTCTGAAGAAGCAGGAGACTTCCTTCGAACCGAGGGTGACAGCTCCGAGGCTGATGTGGGAGTCGTGCTGACCGGCGCCAAAGCTCCAAGAGGGAGAATAGGGTCGGACAAGGGTCCGATGCCGCTCCCCCCCTCGGAGCCGACGAGGGAGCATCAGCCACCACATCCCTCAATAGAAGGAGGTATCGATAAGATCAGAGTGGTAGTCGGAGCCAGAAGACCAGAGGAGGTTACTGGAACCGACAGTTCCACTACTACGACTTCCATACACTCTGGCTCCGAACTCAGAGGAGTCGGAGGAGGAATCAAGACAGGTGTTGTTTGGGCTGTCGGCACCATTTCCATCTGGGATGGGCCCAAAAGTATTTTGGCTAGTGTTGGTGCCCTAAGAAGCCTCTTTACCACCCTCTCCACATCATCATGTGTACCGAAGACTGATGACTGCCCACCACAGATTGCAATAAAGGAGACTGTGGAGCGGACTGCACCGGTTCCAAGGCAGGAGACCTGGAACGCTTATGGGAACCTTACTGGCTCTGAAAATATAGATGGAGCCGTAGGTGCAGATGTCTTGTCTGAACTGAAAGTTGGGTCCGACTTAGCTTGTGGTTTATCCTTGCCCTTACACGGGTCTGAACCTGGAGCCGAAGAGAATGAAGGCTTGACTTTATCCAATTTTTTAGCTGGCTAAGTCCCCTCCATGGCAGTATCAAAGGGGCTCGTCAGCAAACCTCTCAAGATTAGCTTGTTTCTTCTCTCCTCCAGGACTCGTGAAGTAAAGGCATGGCAGATAGAGTACGAGTCCTGCAGGTGAAGAGGTCCTAAACAATATACACAACTCGTGTGCCTGTCCGTAGGGGACATCTTTTGGCAACATGAGTCACATTTTCTGAAACCAGAAGGTTTCGAATCCTTGGCAGTATCCTTGGACATAATAGGAAACAGCACTATGTCTAAGGTTATATAATGCTAGTAAGAAGACTACGAAGCACTTTGTATAACCAGACAAAGAGAAAAAACTATTGGCAATTACAAACAATACTCTATATATATATATATATATATATATATATATATATATGTATATATATTTCTTTTTTCTTTTTTTTTTAAACAGGGAAAAAAAGACAAGGGGGAGAGCCTCTAAGTTAAACGGCAAACTCCCACCTAAGGAGAGTCTCTAACTTAAACGGCAACTCCTTAAAAGCTAAAGGTAAGAAGGAGAAGAAGAACCCTCTAATTTATACGGGTTTGGAAGAGGGGAAAGGCCAAAGAGAAAAAAAAATGAAACAAAAACAAGTCACTCAGACGGGATAGAGATAGACAGAAGTGCTAAGGACAACTGCCGTTAACAAATTAGCTTAGCTAAACTTGAAAGTTTTTACAGAAAAATATAAAAAGAGAAAAAAAAACACGTAGCCTGAGCCAGTATCCGCAATCTCAACGCTGCAAGCGGCAAACGAGATCTGGGTAACTACCGCTAGGCATGCTGGGATAGGGGCTAGCCTTGAGCCAGTGAAAGCTCTCGAGCTATAGTATACGGCTGAGTCAGAGTCGAGGATTGGCTCCGAACCCAAACAGCAAGAACAAAGGCGAGATACGGACAACATAACATCAATTAATTACAAAAAGGGCAACAGCAGAATAAAGGCATTCGTGCACAAATTACACTCACTGTATCCAAAGCAAAGGCATGAATAATATAGCTAGCAGCTGGAATGTATCCTAGTCAGCCAATCATACAGGCAGCATCAGCAGCACAACAGTATAAAGTATAGAAACCCCTTACAATCTGGTTTTCCCAAAAACTCTGCACCACTGGTGTATACATGCAGGGGAATTTTAACTTGAAAAATGTTAGGGGCTGCCATTGCTGTGATCCATCAGTATGTGCTAGAGGCTGACGGTGGAGAGGAGGATAATGCTGACAACTGCCACAGACCAAGGAGGAGGAGAAGAGTGTGCAGACTCAGGGTAACCTATCAGGGGATACATGATCTGGAGATAGTAGAGCGCTACAGGGTGGACAGAGACATACGTCAGCAAATCACTCAGCTGTGCCGGCCTCCACTCAGAGCTAGAACCAACAGAGGGGAACCCATCCCAGTGGATACCAAGGTATGTGTAGCTTTAACAATTCTATGTACAGGTACTGTCCAAACACCTACTGGGGACATCAGGGGTGCCATGCTAACACATGCCGGTGAGCACATGTACGTCCCCAACACCCGTGAGGAGAGGACCAGAAAAATGCGTCTCTTCCACAGTGTAGCAGAATACCCAGAGGTACTGGGAGCCATAGATTGCACACACATCCACCTCAAAGCACCACCTGGTGAACAGGGTGGGGTTTACATAAACCGCAAGGGATTCCACTTCAACAACTGCCAGGTCATGTGCAATTATCATTAATGTGTGTGCTGGCAGCCCTGAAAGCTATCATGACTCCCACATATGCCAGTTGTCACAGCTGTACCAGACATTTGCTAGTGGGGGTATCCCATATGGCCATCTGGTGGAGGATGTTGGCTATACACTGGAGCCATGGATGATGATACCCATCAGAAATGCACACACACCCACACATGAATGCCATAATGTGGCACACACACAAACCAGGATCATTATAGAGCATGTGTTTGGGATGCTCAAGTCACGGTTCTGCTGCCGTGACATATTTGGTGGGGCCTTACAGTACTCTCCATCCACATGTGCACACATGTTCATAGTATGTGCCATGCTATACAATATGATCCTGCACAAACAGCTGCAGCAGGAACAGCACGGAGAAGGGACACACAGCCCCCCACCATTGCCAAGGTCCCCACAGGCACAGAGGGACTCACTGTAGGAGGCCTCTGAGCCTACACCCATAGGCAGATGGAGGCATGCCCAGTATGCTCATGCCTTGGAAAAGAGGCAAAGCATAGCACACACACTGACACTGCAGGGACCCCAGGGACTGACACCTCTCTGACCCACACACACACAGTAAAATGGATAAAACACACATCACATTACCTGTAACTTACCATGTATAGTCGGTGTACTGTGTGCATCCAACATAGGCGGCCCCAAGCACCCTCCGCACAACTGCTCAAGGTAAGGCAGTCTTCTTAACAATAAAGGAATGGAATAGTATGTTCTACTAGCATATCTATGGTAATGCTGCATGTATGCAAGGGAATGGGGTGGCCCACTGAGATAGCAGCACACAACTGACAGCTATGTGGGACACCAGAAAATGTCAGGCCAAAACTGGCCTCCACACACTAGGTCACAGGCATGGATGTCAGGGTGGAGGTCCCATAACCACCCCTCACACACACACAGCAAGTCAGCTGTAGAAAACCACACAAAAATGTCTGGTAAAGGCACACAAATGGAGGCAATGCTAAATTAACCCCCTACAGACTCACAGTCATAGCACAGCAGGACCCACGGTTGCAGTAAGGCTATGAAGGGTAAGAAGTCTGAAACTCAAATGTATGCCAGTACAATCTGACTTGGGCTCTGTACTCATATGCCTCCAGTCCCAAAGACAGGGCACTACAGTATGGTAAACAGAACCTAAATGTAAAGCAAACATCAGCACAGTTTGTGCAAATGTGTACAGTTGACAAGTGTGCCCCCCCCCCCACCACATATACCCACACAAATGCAGTAACATATAGGTTTGCATGGAAATAGCACACATTGGCAGAGCTGTAACAACACACATGAAAACATGTTGCCTGTCCACAATATGCAGGGTCAATGAGCTATATGTATGTGTGGTTAATACTGCCTGGATCTGGCCAGCACGTTCTCCTGACAGTCATCTTGTACTGCCCTAGATACAGTGCTGCCTTTGACAGGGCCATGTGCAGATAACTGCAGTGCCAATTGTTATGCATGTCAGTGACCCCCACTGCTCTGCCACTGACATACCTGGATGTCACAATGCTATGTGGAATATACTAAACATATGAGTGACATCTTGAAGGATGTGCAGCAGAGGTGCCAGGGCTTTTGTGAATATAAGTGCTTTGTGGTACTGTTGCCAGTGGTCATTCTCAATAATCCTTTTTCTTATGTTTGCTTTTACAAATAATGGACATGCCTGCACACTTGAATGCACTCTGTACCCACACCCATAACTCCCAACCTTTGAGAGCAAGATGTCTGTACAAAGGCAATAAAAGTGGAATAAAGGCACAATGATAGGCATGTGTTGTAAATATCGCCCTCATATACTGAGAAAGTTGGTAGAGTGAGGGCTTTGCAGTAGTGGAAATGGTCTGAAGGTTATGTATTCTGCAACAGCAATGTCTGTATTATTGTGTAACATCACACTTCAATCATATGTAACTAACTTGCCATAAAAACACATGTTTACATAGAAAGGATGAAACCTCTAGCCAAACACCTGGACAACCTGCCCAAAAATGTGCAGGTCAGAGGTATGTACACACAAGGATATGACATCACAGATTAGAAAGATACCACACAAGCAGGAGATCCCCAGCCAGTATATCACCAGGTTGCTGGACTTTTACACAGCTGTGTGCCTTTACTAGACTGCCTGTAGCCACACCTCACAAATGGCCTTGTTGGGCAATAATTTACACAGCTGATCTCATAATATTGGTCTATGCAACTAGTAGTCTTCTGGTAAAGCACTGTGATAATCTGAGGATGTCTGGCACTAGGTAATGTCCCAGTACATTGCAGTTTCAGACTACGGATGTCAGAAATTTCTGCAAGACAAAACAAAACAAGTACCCTAACGAAACACTTGTGTACTCTTGAGAGGTATGGCTGTAGCACACAAAACCCTGGACTGGAGTTCATAGGTTTATAGGCAGGTACTAGGCTATTGGCCCTAGGGCCTATATAATCCTAGCCAAAAAGGTACCCTGGCTTTCGCCACCCAAGAAACTTATTTTCCTGTGCCCCTGTCGAGCAGAGCCACAGAAGTGATCCCCGGGGTGAATTTCCTATTTCCCATCCAATCATTAAGATTTTTCTTGAATAGTGCTAATGAGGAGCTTTGTTTGATATAGATAGGTAGTTTGTTCCAGAGTATGGTAAGTCTCTATTCCTCCAGCATGTTCTGTTTACTGTGGTGACAAGGTTTAGGTCCCTAGAGTGTGTAGCTTGGAGGGATTGGAATTTCTTTATGTGGAGCATGTCCAACAGCTCTGGGATTGACATAGCTTTGTATGGTAGGCAGAGATTGCCTCTGAGTAGGTGATATGTGACGGAGTAAAGCTGGAGTTTTTGAGAAGGTCTGTGTAAGGCATCTGTTTGAGGCTGGTAATCCGCTTTGTGAGGTATTTCTGCAGCCTTTCCAGTTGTTGTAGATGTCTTGTGAGGTACACACCAAAAGGGGCATTGTACTCTATAATATGTCTAATGAGCGACGAGTAGAGGGGAACAATTAACTCTTTTTTCCTGGATGAGAAACCTTTTGTGATGAGGTGTGGCACGTAGAAGGATTTCCTAACTACTGGGGTGATGTGATTATCAAAGGAGAGACTACTGTCCACCTGTGTCCCAAGGTCTCTTATCACACTTTCGGTGTTAAGTAGACTACCGCCTATGTGGTAGTTCATGGCTACAGAGTTTTTAACCAAAAGGGATGACAATGCACTTTTTGGCATTGAGCTTGAGGCCATGGCTTTGACACCAGGCATCTGTCTCAGTGGGGCCCTTTTGTAGGATGTCCACATCGTTACGAGTTTCGATTATGACTCCTAGTTTGCAGTCATCTGCGAACTTCATTAGCCAAAGACTTTCTGTGTTAGCCTGTACTTCAGAGAAGTAGATACTAAACAGGAGAGGACCCAGGACTGAGCCCTGTGGTACTCCATTTGTCACTGGTCTGAAGTAGGATTTGGAGTCTGCTACTTTCACAGTGTGGGTTCTGTCAGTGAGCCAGTTGGCAACCCATCTTGTGACGTAGGCATTTATACCTAGTTTAGTGAGTTTATCTATAATTCCAGAGTGGGGGATGGTGTTGAAAGCCTTAGCGAGATCTAGATAGGCTGTGTGAATCACCTTACCCTCATCTACGGCTTTGGTGACTGCTTCAAAGAAGTCTATCAGGTTTAGGAGACATCATTTGCCTTTTACAATCCCGAACTGGGTGGGGTCCAGAGTTTGGAGATTACCAATGTCTCTGTTTATAAGTTCCATGATGATATGTTCCATGGCCTTGCAGACCAGGCTCATCAGGCTAATGGGGTGGTAGTTCCTGAGGTCCATGGTGTATCCCCCTTTGTAGAGTGGGATAACCATCGTTGTGCGCCATTCAGTGGGCATAAAGCCTGAGGTGAGGCTACAATTGAACATGGTACTTAGGTGGGGTGCCAGTTCGTTCTGTAGTTCGTGTTGAATGCAGCCTGGGATGTTGTCAGGTTCCATGGATTCTGCGTTCTTGGCTTTGGAGAGTGTGGTTTTTACGTGTGCAGCTGTGATTACAGGAACTTTGCATTCTTCCAGTCGAGAGATGGATCCTTTAGGGGTTGAGAGGGGGGTAAAGTTAGCACTGAACCTATCTGCAGGATGTTGGCAATATCAGTTGGTTCTGTACATTTAGTGCCATTGTGCTGTAACTCAGAGCAGATCTGAGTGTTGCCATTGAGATTCTTGATATAGCTATAGAACACTTTGTGGTTGTCTTTAGAAGTGTATTTGTGTAGGATTCAGCAGTCACACCTCTACGGTCCATCTGGATGGGTATCATGAAGTTTGCCACTTCTGTCTTAAGAAGCATGAAGTTGGCTTTGGAGAAATTTTTTATGGTGGTTTCCCTAATGGGGAGTGGGGGCGATATGTGGATGTCTAGGGTGATTAGCTTGTGGTCGGATCTGAGCAACGAGGAAGTGACCTCTGCTGTGGAACACCGGTCGCCCATATTGGTAATGACCAGATCTAGGATATTGCTGCCCCTGGTGGGGGTGTGGATAAGCTGATCCAAGGCACTGGTATTTATGAATTCCAGAAAATGTTGAGCAAAAGAGTTAGCACATGAGTAGTTTTCCTAGTTAATGGTGGGGTATTTGAAATCACCCATTGTTAGGGTGTTGGGTTGTACCCTAACATTTTCCAGTGTATCAAGAAATGAGGAGTGGGAATCCTGGGGCATGGTGGGGGATCTGTAGCAAGCTACAATTTGGATTGCGGTCTTGCCCAGAGTTAGTTGCACTTGGATAGTCTGGGATGCATTATGCTGAGCAACTAGCCTGGAGGTGTGGATATCCTTAATGAATATGGACACACCTCCGCCTTTAGCGTTTCGGTCCAGGCTAGGTGGCCGAAAGGTGTGGTATGAATTATAGCCTGGTAATGCAGGGGTGCTCTCTGGAGCCTTGAACCAGGTCTCTGTCACTGCACAGATGTCAATGTTCTCCATTTTAAGGAGTGCCTTGAGTGAGTGCATTTTGAGATTTGGACTTCTAGGACTGAGTAGCATTACCCTCAGATTTTGCTTGCTCATACCTGTTACGGTGATGAATTTGTCATTTGAACCTTACCTAAAAAAGGCACTATAGGGGTGGCAAGAGCCTTAGCCAGTATCCGGAATCCCAAGGGCGACAGGTGCAGGCCACCTCTGGCAAAGCATCATGGCCTGTTGATCATGTCATCCCAGGCAGACGGATACTGGATCCCCTTAGAATGACACCAGAAGCTTAGTCAATTGTTGAAGTCAATCATTTTGTCCTTGTACTGTGGTATAATTCTGGGTGATGGCAGGATGCTACTCAGGGCTAGGGTCATACCTGCCTGGCTAAAAGATCGGAGAGCTCCTCCATGTCTCTTTTCATGTAGTTCAGAGAGGTACGTCTCAGGTCATTCACATCAACATGGACAATGACAGAGTCATATTTGTACTTGTTGTGGAGTGACCTTAGTGCGTGTGTTATGTGCCGGATCCTGGCACCCGACTGGCAGCTGACAGTAACTTTCTCCTTGTTTAGCCTGGTGAGTGGAACATCAGTGTGCCTGACTATAGAGTCACCTATGACTAGAGTGCTCGGTACGTTGTTATGCCTTATGGGCTGTGGCTGGGTGGCACACTGAGTTTGTGGGCTATGTGTCATTTGGGTTGTGTTGGGGAGAGGAGGTTGCTTGCATTTCTGCTCTGGAGGTCTCTGTTGCTTGAACAGATTTTTATTGAGAGCCTCTGTGAATGTAGGTGTGTGTTTTGTGTTTCTATGTGTGTGTTTTGGTGGTGTAGGTTTTGAGGGATTATGTGATGAGTGTGGTGTGGTGCAAGTGTTTACCCTCTCCTCTTGACTGTCTAGTCCAGTCTTGGGTGAAGAGAGCTTTGCTTGCAGTTTGGCTATATAAGTGCATCTCTCACAGGTTGTTGTGTTGGGTGGTAAGAGGAGAGGGTTGTCTGTGTACATGAGGCAATTGCTGCAGTGCCACAAGATGCCCAAATTAATCAGGCAGACAGGAGAAAACACCGGGAGCTGACCCACAGACATGCCTGGATAGGTGCTTATTTATTAAGTACTAAAAACTGTTTTCCTCTAGACAAGTGAGGAAAGTTGAGTGCTGTAGTAATCTGCAGCTTATTTAGTGCTTACGAATTCTGAACAAGTCCTGAGCTGAAAGAAACAGATTTGAGTGCTAAAACTAAAAAACAACTGGCTAGTTCTAAGGGTAGATTTGAAGACCAGACTTTATGGCACTGGGAATATTTTAACCCTAGCTAAGCGGCGATGCATAAAGTGTATTTTTTTAATATAACAGTAGCAAATCAGCAAACTGATTTAAACAAATTAACCAATAAAAAGCTAAAACTGTGCCCTGTTCCAGAAGTCTTCGTTCAGACAAGTTCCAACTGCACACTCCTGCCACTAGGTTGCAGGGGAACCTTCTCCAGAAAAAAGATGGCCTGGATTAGTGCTCAAGTTATACAAAGCTAGATAAAGCAGGTCTGAATCTAGACTTGTGCTACAGCCAACAAGGCATACCAATTTCAGAAAGAAACAGTTCAAATAAGCAGGCACAATAAGCCTTTAACCAGAGTTACACCTATCTCTGGAATGGAGTCCCACACTAACTACAGAAGGTCACACTGGGCATTCCCTTACACTTAGGGAATCACAGGATATGTTGGAACCCACATCAGAATATATGACTGATTGTGTATATCTGTCCGTGCATACAGACAGCTATGTACACCTCAAATGTCCCCCACACAAACACATCAGACAGGATTACCCTCAGCTAGCTGTAGGTGGCCCATATATGACATATCTGCATCTGTTGTGTCACATACACACAACACAGGTTCATAGGTACGTACTAGGCTATCAGCCCAAGGGCCTAAGTAAGCCCAGCCAACAAGGTTCCCTGGCTTATGCCACTCAAGAAGATTGATTTCCTGTGCCTCTGTCAAGCAGAGCCACAGAAGTGATCCCTGGGGCGCATTTCCTATTTTCCATCCACTCATTAAGATTTTTCTTGAAGAGTGCTAATGAGGAACTTTGCTTGACATAGATGGGTAGCTTGTTCCAGAGTATAGGAAGTCCCTGGGACAGGAATCTATCCATCCAGCATGTCCTGCTTATTGTCATGACAAGGTTTAGGTCCCTAGAGCATGTAGCTCGGAGGGATTGGGATTTCTTTAGGTGTAGCGTGTCCAACAGCTCTGGGTTTAACATAGCTTTATATGTTAGGCAGAGATCTCCTCGAAGTAGGCGATATGCTACAGAGTAAAGCTGAAGTTGTTTGAGAGGGTCAGTGTAGGGCATCTGTTTGAGGCCAGTAATCCTCTTTGTGAGGGACTTCTGTGGCCTTTCCAGCTGCTGCAGATGTCTTGTGAGGTACATTCCAAAAGGGGCATTGTACTCTATAATTTGTCTATGAGTGCCGAGTAGAGGGGAACAATGACCTCTTTTTTCCTGGATGAGAACCCTTTTGTGATGAGGTGTGCCACATAGAAGGATTTCCTGACTATTGTGGCGATGTGATTATCAAAGTAGAAACTACTGTCCACCTGGGTCCTAAGGTCTCTTATCACACATTCGTCATTAAGTACACTGCCGTTTACGTGGTATTTCATGGGTACAGAGTTTTTGCAAAAAGGGATGACAATGCACTTTTTGGCATTGAGCTTGAAGCCATGCCTCTGACACCAGGCATCTGTCTCAGTGAGGCCCTTCTGTAGGATGTCCACATCATTTGGGGACTCGACTACAGCTCCTAGTTTACAGTCATCTGCAAACTTCATTAGCCAGAGGCCTTCTGTGTTAGCCTGTACTTCACAGAAGTACATACCAAACAGCAGAGGTCCCAGGACTGAACCCTGTGGTACTCCACTTGTCACTGGTTTGAAGTCAGATTTGGAGTCTCCAACTTTTACAGTGTGGGTTCTGTCAGGGAGCCAGCTGGCAACCCATCTTGTGACGTAGGGATTTATGCCAAGTTTAGTGAGTTTAGCTATAATTCCAGAATAGGGGATGGTGTCGAAAGCCTTGGTGAGGTCAAGATAGGCTGTGTGAACCACCTTACCCTCGTCTACGGCTTTGGTGACTGCCTCAAAGAAGTCGGTCAGGTTCAGAAGGCATGATCTGCCTTTCACAAACCCGAACTGGGTGGGGTCCAAAGTTTGGAGGTTACCAATGTCTTTGTTTATGAATTCCATGATGATACATTCCATGGCCTTGCAGACCAGGCTCATCAGGCTAATAGGGCGATAGTTCCCAGGATCAGTGTTGGCTCCCCCCTTGTGGAGTGGGATAACTGTTGCTGTGCACCATTCAGTCGGCACAAAGCCTGACGTGAGACTATGATTGAACATGGTAATTAGGTGGGGAGCCAGTTCATTTTGAAGTTCATGTAAAACGCAGCCTGGGATGTTGTCCGGTCCCATGGATGCTGTGTTTTTGGTTTTAGAGGGTGCAGCTTTTGAAAAATTAATGATAAGGTGCTAATCAGGGTGTTGTTACTGTGATGCTTACTGTGATGGATCCCAAGTCTTCTTAAGACACTAGGTCTTGCTGGCTGGATTCCGCTGAAATCAAAGTCTAGTTATCACAGTCAGTCCTACAGAAACTTGCAGAGTGTACACTGATGCAGCACCAAAACTCTGACCTGTAGCCAATAAATTACTTTTTATAACAAATCACACATACTACTAGTTACTGTTCCACTTTACTTCTCAAACAGTATGGATGATATGAGAGATACAATATAAAAATATCTCTAACAATGTTATCTGCTATAGTCTCTTTATACTGTTCTAGTCACACAGTTTAAATCCTGTTTTTCTCTTGGTATTCTATTTTGGACTTTGTATGAGAACATCTGTTTGCTGGTGTTTGCAGAAAAATGTTTTCATCCTGTACTGGAATTGTTTTTTAAGGAAGCACACATACAAAATGATGACTTGATCATTCAAACTTCCTTGCTTAACAATGTCATATGATAGAAACATGCACAGATTGCTTTCCTGTTGTCCACTCTTTACAGAAACAGGTTAACTTTCATCCTGTTTTTCACATTTTTGCCAAGTCTGTAAGAGGTCAGCTTTCTTGCTGACAGTGTGAAATGCATACTGATTATGTATGAAAACACGTCCATTAATCAAATTCCTTATTTTCCAGGCCACAGTCATTTTAGTATGGATGCTGATCACATATTACTAAACTCTATTTCTACATTTAAGCAAGCTTTATTTTATACCTTATTTATGTTGCATATTTGTAACAGAATTACTTTCAACATTTTATTCACTGTTAAATGCACTCTAACAATTCATTCTTTTTATTTTTTAATGAACTCAAAACACTTTATACTGATATGTATTTTTGATCAGATTATATAGAAAACACATTAAGAAACAAAACCTTTAGTCTTCTTTTGATACAAGTCTTTTACATAGTTATTACAATGATATCAAGTATTACTTCCAAAACTGAATGTATCTAACAACTTTTTCTTTTACAGGCCATTCTGTGAAAATATTCCATCAGTTATGAACTGTGTCTGCTTTAGTTTTAACTTGATGAATTTATTCTTTTGTAATCACATAATTTAATTTATGACTTAGAACTTTTTCATTAACTCTTTACAGCTGTTCAATTAACTATTTACTTTTATTAATCATTTTATACCAAAAGATTAGAAATAGACTAATATCTATAAGAAACAAAAAACTATGTGCTACTGCAAGCATTTATACACTGCTGAAAATATACAGTTTCACTGTCATTTAACCATAACATTGTGGTCATATCTTTGAACTGCCCATTAACACCTTGGTTGACAGTGAAGTGAACATATTAAATACCTTGGTAAAGTACTGAACTGGGCTTGGATAATAAATAATTGAATGTAATTATTTCAGAATAATTTAGTACTTGAGGATTTAAAAAAAACATGATTTATACACTAAAGAATGCTATGTACATATTAGTCCATTAGCTGTATGAGTACAATATTTTAATATAATTTTCCTTTAACTGGGGTAACCAATACTAGGTACTAATAAAATGATGGTCCAAAAACCAGTGATAAAATTACAATTAGTAATAAAAATTACAACTTGGCAAATTACTTTTGAACTTTCACTTTATAATGTGTCCCATACAGTATATATCTCTATACATACTGTTTGCTACTCATGTAATTCAATCTAGTAGGTACCCTAAACTCATTTTGTAAACATGGTTCTCCAGACATATTCATTGCTAGACATTAATTTCATTTGTATTGTATTCTTCTGTATTTGTACATACAAAGACTGTAAAGTGCACTTAGTCCAATCTACAAATTTAGTAACATTAACATCAAGCAAAATCTTGGAAAAATGTTATGCCTCTTTAGAAGTATTTAGTGGAATTGCCACCAAAGGCAACTACATACCCAACAATTAGAAACATTTATGCTTTTTGCATACCAACATTATCTTGCCAAAAACATATTAAAAAATAGTGACCAGTCTTGCTAATTTTTTTCACATATTTTTACTCTCTCTTGTATAGCTTTAATAAAGCAATTTTAAGCCATCTCTTGTATAGCTTTACAGTTTAACATGTTGTAAATACAATTTAATACTAAACAATACAATAAAAACTAGCATGACCGCTATTAGCAACTTGTAAAATATCTTATCCTGTCAGGTTTAATCTGTTTACCAGTATTTGTAATGCACTAATACCTGTTTTACCCCCCCCCCCTAAAAAAAAGAGTATTGTCAAGAAGGACTAAGATATTATTTTTCTTCCTGTACCTCTATTTTAGACCCTTTTGCAATACTACTCACACAGTTAGTGTAAAACTGAGAAAGTACCCCCCCCGTAGTACTGCAGTATTACTTGTTTTACAATATGAGAATAAAATGTATGTCAGCCCATCACTTTGGTTATACATTTGCTTTATTATGTTACTAATAAACTATAGACCTTTGTCTGATTTGATAATTTTTTGGCTGTTTTTAATGACAGAATATATTTTTCTGTTGCCTTTCCTGTCTACTACTAATAGTAGTTATTTGTACCTTTCTGTATACTTTATTTGAACTGTATGTATACTATAGCCCATCTGTTGGCTATACTTGATGCAACTGAGTTTTTTTTTACTTTTAACATTTACTTGCAAACAGATTATCAGTGACATATATGCACAATTGTGATGTTTTATTATAATTACCAAATAGTGTTGCATGTGAACATTTAACAATTCTGTTTTAATAACAATAATGCTTTAGAAAACCTCATTCATCCAGTCTAGGAAGGTCTGAACTTACATTTCAGACTCTGTAAACCATAGTTAATTTTTTTAGCATTTTTCCTTTAACCATCTGTTAATACACTTGCAATTTAATAGTAAAATGCAGTTACAAAACATTTAATATTATATTGTGATTTGCATAACTATACATTTATATTACATAAATAAACATTATTTTACAATTAGCTCATATTTCTTTTGTAACTTGGATTTCAGTAATTTTTATTTAACTGCTCTGCCATTCATTTTACAAAGACTGCTTGACTAATACCATCTGTGATTTTATTTCTTTTTAAAATTCAGAACTTTAACTGTTTGGTGGGGTGCTACTATACAATTATAAAAAACTGTAAAAAACAGATATTAGCTTAACTAATACATGTTTATATTTACATTATTTATATTCGCTGTCTGCCTTTTATTCCTGTGCATTTTAACAGATGTAATTTATATGAAAAGAAAATACATGCATGTCAGTCTTGTGACTTTAAATCTTTACTGTTATTAATTATTTTTATTTTATTTTTATACACTACAACAGTTTTGTTTACCTTTTGACTATGCTATGAGAATGGCAGTCATACGCCCTACTTTACTGTAGTACTGATAAATATCTTGCTTTAATTGAATGAAAGTAGAACATTTGAGAATGATTTATTTATACATCAGAGCCTATGTATGCTTAACCATTTTCAAAATACAAACATATTATAACATATATCTTTTTTGTACAGATTAGCTGTAGTTTCCTGCACTTTTGTAATGTTTTCTTAAGTTCAACTGTTATATGGAGGAAATCAGTCTCTGTCAGTTCAACTAATTTATTTTCTTTATCCTGCAACTGCTAGTTAACAGTTTCCCATGGTCTGCCTGATATGTCTCAGGAACTTGTTCTGCTGAATCTGAAACTCCTATGCACTTTTGAAAAAATGTCTGTATAACTTGTCTAAGCTTCCGGAACTCATTGTGTCTCTCTTTTAGAAGTTTATTACATTCATTTGTAACAAGATATACTGGAGGTTCTGTCAATGACTAATTTGACTCCTATTGTAACTCTGAAATTAACCTTTTACATTTGGTGACAGGACATAACTGTTCAACATCTGAATATAATGGAAACACTTCACCCTTAGTTAATTTTTTATCATAAAAAGTTCTGTCTTCACAGTCTAATTTTTTAGCAATATCATGCAATACTTTTTTTATGACATTGTACACAAAATGCAATTTCTGTTGAATCACACAATAAACATTTGTCATACCACATATAATTTTCTTTGAGATACCAGTCAAATATTGTAATACATTTGCATAATGCCTTACTATCAACTTGCCCTGATAAGGTTTTACATTTATTAATGTGCTGTGGATACCAACATTCCAATTTACCCCATATTTTAAGAGTAAAGCTTGGCTTACACCTGCTTGTATTATGTCTAATAGCATCCATACTAAAAATGTGACACAGAAAAAGGTCTTATCAGTTAGCAAGAAAACAGGTGATCAGGCTGTTGTTGCTGATGGCTGGAAATTTTTCTGAGTCACTCGAGAAGCTGGTGAAACACAACAGGCAGCGAGATGCTGTGAAAGTAGATGTCCACCTTTTTTTGAAGAATTAATGGCACTGCGACTTTCCTGGACTTCAGGCTCTATCTGGATTCAGACATCTGATAATTTTTACTACTACAAGCTGCATAAACTGGAATACTTCTGTTTAGGATTTACATATGTGTACAAATTTTAGTTACTGCAATTTGACTGAAGTGACCCTCTGCAGGGCTTATCACTCCCTCTGTGTTCGAATGCAGGTAGGCCCGCCATTGAAAAAATAATGATAAGGTGCTGCTTACTGTGATGCTTACTGTGATGGATCTGAAGTCTTCTTAAGACACTAGGTCTTGCTGGCTGGATTCTGCTGAAGTCAAAGTCTAGTTATCACAGTCTGTTGTCCACAGAAACTTGCAGAGTGTACAGTGATGCAGCACCAAAACTCTGACCAGTAACCAATAAATGACTTTATCTCTAACAATGTTATCTGCTATAGTCTCTTTATACTTTTCTAGTCACGCAGTTCAAATCCTATTTTTTCTCTTGGTATTCTACTTTGGACTTTGCATGAGAACATCTGTTTGCTGGTGTTTGCAGAAAAATATGTTTTCATCCTGTACTGGAATTGTTTAAGGATACACCTTGTAGTAAAACACATGCAAAATGCTGACTTGATCATTCAAACTTCCTTGCTGAACAATGTCATATGATAGAAACATGCAGATTGTTTTCTTATTGTCCACTCTTTACAGAAGCAGGTTAACTTTCATCCTGTTTTTCACATTCTTGCCAAGTCTGTAAGAGGTCAGCTTTCTTGCTGACAGTGTGACATGCATACTGATTCTGTAGGAAAACATGTCCATTAAGCAAATTCCTTATTTTCCAGGCCACAGTCATTTTAGTATGGATGCCAATCACATATTACTAAACTCTATTTCTACAATTAAGCAAACCTTATTTTATACCTTATTTATGTTGCATATTTGTAACAGAATTACTTTCAACCTTTTATTCACTGTTAAACACACTCTAACAGCTTTTACCTGCATAGATGTGATTACAGGAACTCTGCATTCTTCCTGTATAGATATGGGCCCTTTAGGGGGTGAGAGAGGGGTAAAGTTAGCACTGAACCTATCTGCCAGGATGTTGGCAATATCAGTTGGTTCTGTAATTTTCATGCCATTGTGGTGTAACTCAGAGCAGATCTGGGTGTTGCCACTGAGATTCTTGACATAGCTATAGAAATGCTTTGTGGTTGCCCTAAGAATCAGTGGTGATTTTGTTTTCGTAACTAGCTTTGGAGGATCTTATAAGGGATCTCAGCTTCTTACTGAGGCTGACCAGGGAGCTCCTCCACTCATGGGATTTTACTCTCTTTTGCAACAGTTTATTCCTTCTGTTGTAGAGTTTGTTTATGTCAGGGGACCACCAGATTGGCTTCCTTTTTTGGAGGATAGCTTCTTGGTTCTGTTTGGGATAGCATGATCCATGCACTCGGGTAAGTGGTTACAGAGTGCATTTGTAAAGGCTTCAGCAGTCGTAACTGTACTGTCTATCTGCATGGGTGTCATGAAGTTCGCCACTTCTGTCTTAAGAAGCATGAAGTTGGCTTTGGAGAATTATTTTGCTGTGGTTTCCTTAATAGTGGGTGGAGGCGGGATGCGGATAGCTAGAGTGATTAGCTTATGGTCAGATCTGACCAACGAGGAGATGACTTCAGGTGTGTGACACTGGTTACTCATGTTGGTAATGACTAGGTCTAGGATACTGTTGCCCCTGGTGGGGGTGTAGATAAGTTGATCCAGGGCACTGGAATTTATGAATTCTAGAAAGCTTTAAGCAAAGGAGTTGGTACATGAGTAGTTTTCCCAGTTAATGGTGGGGTAGTTGAAATCACCCATTATTACGGGGTTTGGTTGAACCCTAACATTTTCCAGTATATCAAGCAAAGAGAAGTGGGAATCCTGGGGCATGGTGGGGATTTGTAACAAGCTACAATTTAGTTTTCAGTTTTGCCCAGAGTTAGTTGCACTTGGATAACCTTGGCTGCATTATGCTGCGCAACTAGCCTGGAGGTGTAGCTATCCTTAATGAATATGGACACACCTCCGCCTTTGGTGTTCTGGTCCAGGACAGATGGCTGAAAAGTGTGGTATGAGTTATAGCCTCTCAACCTGGAAACATCAAAAATCTGGACAAGGCCCATGAAAAATAGGTACAAATATGTATGCTGATTAACGTAAGATTTGCATACATAATTACGTAACCCCACCCACTCCAATGGAATTGTGGGATACCAACTTTCAAACGCAAACTGAAGAACAGACAACCAAAATATGGCACCAGAGTCCACCTTCAGCCATTCCAATGTCCCATTACCTGTCTATTTCGCCCCATTTACCATAAATACTAATGTGTGCGTACTGCTTTGCTTCTACAATGATTATTTGGATTTTATTTTTACATTTTACAGCACAATGCAAAAACACATAGATATCTGCTAAACAAAGCAATACTGTCTCAATGAAAATAAACTTGGCATTAAAATTTCTCTGCCCTTGAAACTCACATTCATTGAAATAGGATTGAAACCCACACCACATCCAAAGAAAATGCATCTGGCCAGTGGTGGATAAAGATTACCTTTGGGCTCTTTTCAAATCATAGGCCCCTTGCACACAAAACAAGAAACATACATGTGTTCTTTGATACACCTTCCTCACTTTATTACATTATATTCCTTGTATAATACAGCACATTTGTTAGACTTAAGCTAGACTGTCACTGAGCATAATGATTATCTAGAAAACAAAGGAAAATGTATAATTATAAAGGCTAATGAAGTTTGTGAGATAGCAATACATCTGATATTAAGACTAGACTTGAGTGAGCTAATATGAACAAAAAAAAACTGTAGCCAAATAAGGATTGCCAACTGATGAAATGCTCCAAATTATTATCTCTAATTCCATCTATCTCACTTGAATGTGACAGAAGTATTTGCAACTGTGCCATTATCGTGACTGACGTCATCAACAGAGTTTTAAGACCACTAGTTTCTCATTTTTTTATTTCACTATAACATGAACACATGGCGCAATATGTGTTGTGATACTTGTCATTTGGATGTTCACATATTTTAAGAAAACAAACAACACACAATGCAAACAAATGTTGTACATGACACTCTGGGACTGCTTTTGTTTCAAAATGTGTCAGTATATATAGCACTATTACACTCTCCCTCAATAAAATGTATGTATTATTTATTGTTATTCACCTTTGGTTGACATCTGTGTTAATTTAGCGACATATGGATTTTTAAATATAGAATCACAGCAAAGGCCACAATAATATTGTAATACTCAAGCCAAAGATTAAATATTTAGAAGATTTTATCAAAGGCTTCTTCAGGTCTCATGCAGGTGAATGTGTAGTTTGTCTGACTCTATAACCATGGTCTTACACCTTAAATGTTATCATTAATAAACAACGTCTGACCCATCAAATCCCAGCAGCTAAAAAGGAGAGACTGTTGCTGTTTATTAATGGCAGCTCCTTTTTTCTCCTTGCAGAGTAAAGTAATAGGGTTTCACACATCACTGCAGCTGCAGCAGCAAGTTTTAGATGGCTCTAAAAGCCCTGACAGATTGTAGGTGAATAAGGAAATAATAATACCCCCTGAAGGTCTTTTTCTTAGAATGAATATAGTCATTAAAATCCCACCACATTGCCTGCAAGGATGCATCCATTCAATTGGAATTGAGAAGTTCCTGGTGTATATGCACCATACAATGGACTAATTTGATATGATTAACATTTAGTGGAGTTAGCCATTCTGGAAAGCCCACATTTGTTTATCTGAACCATTTAAAGTAATTGGGATTTGGAAACCACTAATATTAGGAAAATATTATTTTAGAGATTTCTGTGAATAAAAGGTTCTTCTCTCAGTGTGTGTATGTTTCAACATATGACTACCTGATAGTATGTTTATTATTTTTCTCACATGTGGGTAATAGATTTGGCACATCAGCCTCTGAAGGGTAAAAAATGATATGTCTATTGTTGCCTTGTCTGCAAGAGTCTTGTTTTACACACATACACACACACACACACACACACACACACACACACACACACACACACACACACACACACACACACACACACACACCAGTTGTTCAGATTACTAGAAAATAAGGTCTGCACACACACCAGTTGTTCAAATTACTAGAAAATAAAATCTGTTCATCTGTTCACGAACAAAATAAACTCAGTTCATGGGAAGGAAATACCTTCAGCAGAAATAACTCCGTTCATGAGTAAGCTCAAGCAGAAACGAGTAAGCTCTATTCACGACGAGAAGAAAATAACTTAAGCTCAAGCAGAAACTCCGTTCACTAGAAGATAAAAACAAATACCTTAAAAGCTCTGCAGCAGCAGTCATTTTGTTTCCTTCCCAAAATGTTTCAGTACAGTCCTTTCCAAGTGTTTCAAGCAATGAAGCAATCCTTCCCACTCGCAGATCCATTCAAACAGTGAAGCAGCCAGCTGGAAATTTGTGCACGTAAGCCCTTGAGCTCAATTCCAACAGGCTGATGGAGCTGATGTCATCGCGCACGTGATGACGTCAGCTCAAAAAGCGAAAGGAAAAAAAAAAAAAAGCTGGGAAAAAATCGGAAATGATGGGGTGCCACTCGGGAATTGTGGCTGTGGCACCCCATTATTTGGACCCCAAAACTCGGTAGAAACTGAGTTATTTGGTATGTTTGGGAGGTATGACACACACACACACACACACATACATACATATATATATATATATATATATATATATATATGGGCAACAGATATATGTCAAGCATACACACACACATAGATGTGGGGAACTGAGAGACAGACAGTGATACAGAGAGAGACACAGGGGGACACAGACAGAGTGAGTCACACACACGGATACCTTGCATGGCATACAGTGATGTCTTGCTGTGGACAGTGACATACCAGTTGTAAAGAGTTGCACGTGCTAGCACAAAAGGTGAGCCCCATTGTGTAACAGTGCTGAAGTTGAGTTTATAATATTAGATCGTGTGTGTGTGTGTGTGTGTGTGTGTGTGTGTGTGTATTGTGTGCGTGTGTGTGTGTGTGTGTGTGTGTGTGTGTGTGTGTGCGTCCATAGGTCCACGTATTAGGAGACTCTTCCTACTCAGTACACTTCACGTTGCCCAATTTCACAAGATCTGCTGCTGTCATTCACCTTAGAAGTACTATTAGACACTGATCAACCCTATAAGCTCTGTAGCACGTGTGATAGCTGCGTAACACTATAGTACAAATAACTAGATAGGTAGGGGATCTAATCTCAATACTGGCAACTGTGTGTGTGTGTGTGTGTGTGTGTGTGTGTGTGTGTGTGTGTGTGTGTATACGAATGATAGTTGTGTATGTGAGAATGAGGGTGTGTGTGTTTGTTTTGTTGTAGGTGAAACAGTTTTAGGTCATTCCCACCCACAACACTTCCCAGTGACCCAGTTTATCAGTCCTGCTGATGTCATTCCCCTTATTGTTACCGTTGGCCAGCTGTCAGCCCAGTAAGCTCTGTAGCATGTGTGATAAGTGCATAGCACTATAGTACAAATCACTAGATGGACAGGGGCTCTAATCCCACATCTGGTAAATAAGTGTGTGTATATGTTTGTAAGAAGAAGTATTTTGATAAGTCTCACACCCAATAGCCTACTTTATCAAGCCTGCTGATGTCATTCCCCTTTACAGCACCTTTGAACAGTTGTCAGCCTGGCAAGCTGTGTAGCGTGTGCGATAACTGCATAACACTATAGTACAAAAAGACAGATAGGCAGGGGTTCTATTCTCAGATGTGCCAAATGTGCATGTGGGGTATACGTGAGTGTGTATGTTTGTAAGATGTACTATTTTGACAAGTCTCACACCCATTAGCTTACTTTACAAGCCTGCTGATGTCATTCCCCTTATCAGCACTTTTGGCCAGTTGTCAGGCCAGCAAGCTTTATAGCGTGTGCGATAACTGTGTAACACTATAGTACAAAGAACACGATAGTCAGGGGTTCTATTCTCAGACCTGGGGTATGTGTGTGTAAGTGTATATGTTTGTATGAAGAAGTATTTTAATAAGTTACCTACCCACTAGCCTACTTTATCAGTCACCTCCTTTACAGGTACATAGGCATACCTCTCAACTGTAGAAATTTTTGCAGAATGTCCACAAGTCTGCATCATATTTTTGACAAAATTATGTTTTTCTGGCAAATTACTGGCAAATCAGCAAAAACTGAAGTTAGAAAATAATGACAGACATCTGAGTGTCAGACTTAATAACCCTCAGACAATTCTTACTGATGCAACACCTGTTATTCTATAAACTTTCTAAGTTTGTAGGAGCAATATTTAGAAATTGTCCCTATTCTTGGGCCTTTTTTTCCACTTTTACTTATGGCTTTGTCCAGATTTCTTGCTCTAAGAGATTGAGAGGTTATGTACACAGGTGTGTACTAGGCTGATGGCCCTGGAGCCATTACAAGCCTAGGCCATAGATGGACCCTGCCATTGTGCCACCTGATGTTAGTTACCAGTGCCTCCAGCAAGTAGAGCCCTTGTAGTGATCGCTGGGGTGAACTTCCTATTATCCATGCACTCATCAAGATCTCTCTGCAACAGAGTCATCTAGGTGCTTTGCTTGACATGCATGGGAAGTATATTCCAGGGCATTTGCAGTCTCTGAGTGAGGAACCTGTCCCCTCAACTTGTTATGTTGATTGTGGTAATGAGGTTAATGTCCCTGCAGTGTGTGGTGCAGAGAGAGCTGGATGTGTTCAGATGTAACACTTGTAAAAGACCTGGGTCAGACAATGCTGTTCAAGTCAAGCAGAGATTGCCTCCAAGTAGGTGACATGAGAAAGAGAATTGCTGTTGTCTTTTGAGCCTGTCTGTGTAGGACAGGTATTGAATGCCTAAGATCCTCATTGTGAGGTACTTCTGTGCCCTCTCCAGCTGTTGCAGGTGTCTACTGAGGTACATGCCAAATGGGCCATTATACATGATGAGTGGTCTAATGAGGGAAAAGTATACAGAGACGATGACCTCTTTCTTCCCGGATGCAAAACCCTTGGTAATGACATGTGCTACATAGAATGATTTCCTGACCACAGTGGCAAGGTGGTGGTTAAAGGACACGTTGCTGTCAACCTGTGTCCGCAGTTCTCTAATAATGCCTACAGTGTTCAGTGGGCTCCCATCGATGTGGTACATAGTGGGAACTGAGATTTTACCAAAGGGGCTGATGATGCATTCTGTGGTATTAAGCTACAGGCCATGGTTTGCACACCAGTCAGTGGTCTCAGCGAGGCCTTTCTGTAGGATGTCTGCAACACTTGTGGAGTTAATGATGGCTCTCAGATTGCAACTGTCTGTGAACTTGGTCAGTCAGAGTAACTTTGTGTTGGCCTGGAGTCCTGAGAATTAGATGCTAAACAGGAAGGTACCCAGGACTGATCCCTGTGGGACTCCACTCGTGACTGGCTGGCAGTCTGACTTGGAGCATGCTACGTTCACACTGTGTGTTCTATCTGTGAGCCGATTTCCAACCCCCCACCCCCCAGAGATACAGGGGTTGATGCCTACTTTGGTGGGTTCAACCATAATTCCTGACTGAGGAATGTTATCAAGAGCCTTGGCCTGATTGAAGTAGGCTGTATGCAGTGCCTTACTGTGATACACAGCCCTGGTGACTGACTCAAAGAAGCCAAACAATTTGAGCAGGCATGATCTCCCATTCACAAAGCCAAACTGTGTGGGGTCCAGAGTCAGGAGATTACCTATATGTTTGTCAATCAGGTCCCTGATGATGCACTCCATAGCTGTACATATCACACACGTAAGGCTAAAGGACTGATAATTCCCAAGGTCTGTAGTTCCCACACCTTTATGGAGAGGGATGACTGTAGCAGTGTGCCATTTGGGAAGGACAAGTCCTGAGGTGAGGTTGTGAGTGAACAGAGCACACAGATGTGTTGCCAAGTTTCTCTGTAGTTCATGTAGAACACAACCTGGGATTATTTGTGGTCTCATGGAAGCTGTATTCTCATCTGTGGACAATGCAGGTGTAACCTGGGAGGAGTACTACTGGGTACTTGGCATTCCTCTGCCATTCTGACTGTTTCCCCTAGGGGGACACAGAGGTAAAGCTGGCACTGAATGTGTTGGCAAGAATGTTGGCAATATCTGTTGTCACAGTATAGGAGTTAGTATTGTGCAATACCTCAGAGCACATCTGGGTATTAGTGTGGAGGTTCTTGATATAACTATCAAAGGATTTGTGATCATTGTCAGTGTCTGCTGCAATTCTGCCATCATAGGCAGCTTTAGATGATTCCATGAGGGATCTCAAGTTGTTGGTGAGGCTAATAAGAGTGTTTTACCACGCTTGGGACTCCACCTTTTTCTGCAACAGTTTCGTCCTTCTGTTGTACAGGTTATTATTGGCAGGGGACCACCTGATTGGCCTCCAGTGTTTGGAGGTGCGTGTCAGGGTTCTGTTGGTTATGGCTAGTTCCATACATTGATGTACTTGTCTGTACACTGCAATTATGTATGATTTGGCAGTCATGCAGGTATTTCCCATTGCCATGGTTGCTGTGAAGTAAGCCACCTCTATTCTTATGAGTCCAAACTCAGCTGTGAAGAAGCTGTCCAAGGTGGTTATCTTTGCAGGGGTTATGGGTGAGAACTGGATTTTCATGGTGATTACTCTATGTTCGATCCAACCAGGTAATGAATGACTACTGTTGTCAAGCAACAGTTCCATATGTAAGTAATCAACACAGGTCAAAGATGCTGCTACCTCTACTGGGTGTCAGTATGAGCTGGTCCAGGGCATTGGAACTGATGTATTCTAGGAAGTGTTGGGCCAGTGTATTGGTGCATGAGTATCTTTCCCACTTGAATGAGGGGTAGTTGAACTCTCCTAGTATGTGAGTGTTGGGTTGGACCTTGATAGATTCCAGGGTGTTGAGGAATGTGGTTTGAGAGTCTAGGGACATGGATGTGAACCTATAGCAGGCTGTGACCTGGACTGCACTTCTACCCAGTGTCAGTTGTACCTGATGTATGTCAGACGCATTATACTGGGATACTACTATGGATGTGTGCACATCCATTATCCGTATGGAGACACTACCACCTTTGCAGCTGTGGTCCATGTTTTGGGGTTGACAGGTGTGGAATGTGTTGTAGGCTGGTTGTGCAGGGGTGCTGTCTGCTGCCATAAAACAGGTCTCCGTTACAGCACAAATGGCAATTTTCACCAATTTCAGGAGTGCTGCGAGTGCTGCATCTCGGGATGTAGATGTCTAGTGTTGAGCAGTATAACCCTCTAATTTCATATATGTGTAGCTGTTACAGTGGTAATGTGATTTGGACCACCACTGAAAAACCCAGTATATGGGTGGCAAGACACTTAGCCAGTACCTGGAAACCCAGTGGTGACAGATGCAGACCATCTGTGGCAAACCACTGCATCCTGTCAATCTTGTCATCCCAAGCAGACAGATAATATGAGAGTGACACCCGACACATAAGCCAATTGTTGAAGTCAATCATTTGTTATTTGTACTGCAGTATCATACAGGGTGACAGTAGTATACTGCTCAGGGCTACTGCCATACCTGCCTGGCCCACATAATCTGAGAGCTCCACCATGTCTCATTTCATATAGACCATGGATGTGCATCTCAGGTCATCCACAAACACATGGGCAATGACAGAGTGATACCTGTAGTTGTTGTGGAGTGACCTGACTGGGTGTGTTATGTGCTGGATTCTGGCATCTGATAGAAAGCTGACTGTTACCTCATCCATGTTCAAACTAGTGAGTGGCATATCTAGTTGCCTCACAATTGAGTCACCCATGATGACTGTATCAGCCAAGGCATTTAGCTTTTGGGGCTTAGGTTGAGGGGTAGTGTAGGTGAGATATGTGTCCTGTGGTTTGTGCTGTGATGTGGTGGTTGAATGGGTGTCTGTCCTGGTGGTCTCCACTGTTTGGGTAAATGTCTACTGAATGCCACTGTGAAGATGGGTGTGTGGTTACTGTTTGTATGTCAGAGCTGTGATGCTGTGTGTTTTGGAGGGGTATGTGTTCCATATAGTGTGTTGCAGGTGTTGACCCTTCTCCTCTTGACCAGTTAGTGCAGTCTTCGCTGGAGAATGCATATCTTCCAATATGGTGATATAGGGGTATATCTTACAAGTCTGAGTATTGGGAGTTTAGAGGACAGGGATGTCTGTGTACATGAGGCAATTTCAACAGTGACTCGGAATGCCCAAGTGCACCAGGTTAATGGGCAAAAGCACAGAGAACTGCACTTTAATCATGCCAGTAGGAGTGATCATAACTACTAAGGAAGCTAATTTTGTGAGGAATGACTAGTGCTGATGGCTCTCAGATGTGCTACAATACGTGATAAATAAACCTGCTGAAGTGCAAAGCTATTAGGCTATTTG
The DNA here is from genome assembly GCF_019279795.1 of Protopterus annectens. Classification (NCBI taxonomy): domain Eukaryota; kingdom Metazoa; phylum Chordata; order Ceratodontiformes; family Protopteridae; genus Protopterus; species Protopterus annectens. The sequence continues at coordinate 51,014,086 of NC_056729.1, forward strand.
AAGTGCAGGAAAGAAACTAGCAAGATTTAAGGGAAAGACTGAAGGCAGATTTTCTGGCACCTGTAACAGTTCACCTCAGCTGTGCAGTTATCAGCACCTTTGGCCAGTTGTCAACCCAGTAGGCTCTGTAGTGCATGCGATAATTGCATAACACTATAGTATACATAACTAGATAGGCAGGGGGTCTAATCTCAATACCAGCAAGTGTGTGTGAGTGTGAGAATCATGTAGTGTGTGGGTTATACCATAATGATTTGTGGACCACCCTGTAATTGTCTCATTACCCTACTTTACTAGGCCTGCTGATGTAATTCACCGTAGAAGTAATTTGGGACGACGAGAGCTCATGTAAGCTCCATGGTGCGTCTGATAACTGCGTAACACTGTAGTAGAAATAACTAGATAGGCAGGGGTTCTAATCTCAGTATTGCAACTGTGTGTGTGTGTGTGTGTGTGTGTGTGTGTGTGTGTGTGTGTGTGTGTGTGTAAGAATCATGTACTGTGTGGGTTATACCATTTTGATTTGTGTACCACCCTGTAATTGTCCCATCACCCTACTTTACTAGGCCTGCTGTCATTCACCTTAGAAGAAACTTGGGACAAGTAGAACTCATGTAAGCTCAGTGGCACGTCTGATAACTGAGTAACACTATAGTAGACATAACTAGATAGTCAAGGGTTCTAATCTCAGTACGTACTGGCAACTCTGTGTGTGTGTGTGTGTGTGTGTGTGTGTGTGTGTGTGTGTGTGAATCATATACTGTTAGTACTGTTAGGGTTATACCATTTTGATTTGTGTACCACCCTGTAAATGTCCCATCACCCTTTTGGACCAAAGCTCCAAAGGCGGTGGTGTTTCCATATTCATAAATGATGTGCACACCTACAGACTGGTAGCCCAACATAACGCATCTGAGATACTTCAGGTGCAGCTAACACTGGGTAAGACAGCGATTCAGGTTGTTGCCTGCTATAGGTCCCCAACCACGTCCCAAGACTCACACTCCACATTCCTAAGCACCCTGGAGAATGTTAGGGTCCAACCTAACACTCTCATACACTGCAACTTCAACTATTCCTCCATTAACTGGGAAAGCTACTCATGTACCAATACACTTGCCCAGCGTTACCTGGAATTCATTAATTCCAATGTCCTGTACAAGCTCGTTCTTACCCCCACTACAGGTAGCAATATCCTTGAACTGGTCATTACTAACACGGGTGAGTGGTGCTCTCCACCAATAGTCAACTCCTCCCTAGTTAGATCTGACCACAAAATAATCACCTTGGAAATCCACATCCCTCCCACCCCCCCCTGCAAAGCAAAACGTCATGAAAACCTTTTCCAAAGCTAACTTTGGGCTCCTAAAAACAGAGGTGGCTAACTTCACGGCACCCATGCAAATGCAGAATAGTTGCATGACCACCGAATCATACACCAATGCACTGCACGAACACATGCACAAATGCATGGATCTCGCCACACCCAATAGAATCAAGACACTGTCCTGCAGAAAATGGAAGCCAATCTGGTGGTCCCGTGCCATAAACAAACTGTACAACAGAAGGAGGAAACTGATGCAGAATAAGGTGTAGCCTCTAGACTGGAAAAACCCTCTTATCAGCCTTAACAGAAAGTTGAGATCTCTCATCAAATCCTCTAAAGCTAGCTATGAAAACAGAATTGCAGCAGATAGTAAAGACAACCACAAGGCCTTCTATACTTATGTAAAGAATCTCCACGGCAATACCCAGATGTGCTCTGAGCTAGTGCACAATGGTACCTCCTATACCGAGCCAACAGATAATGCCAATATACTGGCCGACAAATTCAGTGGCAACTTTAGCCTCCCCCCCAAAAGATCAATCACAACACCAGTAGATTGCCAGGCACCCAGTATTACTGCTGCAAAGATTAAAACAGCACTGTCCAAGGCTAAGAATACAGCTTCTATGGGACCTGACAATATCCCGGCTGTGCTCTACATGAACTGCAGAGTGAACTGGCACATCACCTGTGTGCCCTGTTCAATACTCAGGTTTTGTCCCTACCAAATGGCGCACTGCTATGGTAATCCCTCTCCACAAAGGAGGAGTGACTGCAGACCCTGGGAAGTATCACCCCATTAGCCTGACGAGTATGATATGCAAAGCTATGGAATGCATCATCATGGACCTAAAAAACAATATAGGGAATCTCCAAACGCTGGATCCCACACAGTTTGGTTTCATGAAGGGTAGATCATGCCCGCTCAAAGTGGTCAACTTCTATGAGTCAGTCACCAGAGCTGTGGATGAAGGCAAGTTGGTTCATGCAGCCTACCTTGATCTAGCCAAGGCCTTTGATACCATTCCCCAATCAGGAATTATAGACAAACTCACTAAGCTAGGCATCAACCCCTATATCACTATGTGGGCTGCAAACTGACTCACAGATAGAACCCACAATGTGGAAGCAGCTGACTCCAACTCAGACTGCCGACTGGTCAAGAGTGGAGTCCCACAGGGTTTGGTCCTGTGTACTCTCCTGTTTGGTATCTACTTCCCTGAAGTCCAGGCCAACACAAAGGGCCTCTGGCTGACAAAGTTCACAGATGATTGCAAGTTGGGAGATATTATTAAATCCACAAGTGATGTTGACATCCTACAGAAAGGCCTCACTGAGACCGACTGGCATCAGAACCATGGCCTTAAGCTCAATGCCAAAAATTGTGTTGTTGTCCCTTTTGTGAAAAACCCATTTCCCATGAATTACCACAGCAATGGTATTCCACTGAACATAGAAGGTGTTATAACAGATTTGGGAACACGGGTTGACAGCAACCTCTCTTTTGACCACCACATTGCCACTGTGGTCAGAAAGTCATTACGTGTGCCACATCTCATTACTAAGGGTTTTGCATCCAGAAAGAAAGAGGTCATTGTCCCCCTCTACTCTTCCCTCATTAGGCCAATCATTGAGAACAATGCCCCATTTGGCATGTACCTCACTAGATACCTGCAACAACTGGAGAGGCCACAAAAGTATCCCACAAAGAGGATCCTAGGCCATAAACACTTGCCCTGTATGGACAGACACATAAAAATTAAACTATTCTCATATCGCCTACTTAGAGGCAACCTCTGCCTGACTTACAAAGCCATGTCTGACCCAGCTCTGTTAGAAATGCTACATCTAAAGGAACACCAATCCTTCTGCACCACATGCTTCAGAGACCTCAACCTCAATACCACAATCAACAGAACATGCTGGAGGGACAGGTTCATACCCCAGAGACTGCTTGTGCTATGGAATAGACTTCCCATACATGTCAGGCAGAGTACCTCACTGGCCCTCTTCAAGAGAAATCTTGATGAGTGGATGAGAAATAGAGAATTCACCCCAGGGACCACTCCAGTGGCTCTACTCGACAGAGGCACTGGGAACTGAGGTCGGGTGGCACAATGCCAGGGTAATCCTATGGGCTAGGCTTGTAAAGGCTCCAGGGCCATTACACTAGTTCACACCTGTGAACCTATGAACCCTACTTTACTACGCCTGCTGATGTCAATCACCTTAGAAGTACCTTGGGACTAGAAGACATCATATAAGCTCTGTGGTGCGTCTGATAAGTGTGTAACACTGTAGTAGAAATAACTAGATAGGTAGGGGTTCTAATCTCAGTACTGGCAACTGTCTGCATGAGTGTGAGAATTGTATACTGTATGGGTTATATCATTTTGATTTGTGTAATACTCTGTAAATTTCCCATCACCCTACTTTACTAGGCCTGCTGATGTCATTCACCTTAGAAGTACCTTGAGACTAGGGGAAATCATGTAAGCTCTGTGGAGCATCTGATAAGTGTGTAACCCTATAGTAGGCATACCTAGATAGGTAGGGGTTCTAATCTCAATACTGGCGACTGTGTGTGTGGGTGTGTATGTGTCTCTTTGGGCAAAGAGCCTATCCTGTTTGGCTAGCATTTTGATTGGTGTACCATCCATGCCTGTTTACCACCTCCCGATGGCATTACTTTATATGGCGTGGTAATAGCATCTGGCTCACATGCAGCATGTTAAACTATTTTTCAGGCCATTTCAGTCCTCTGTACAGATGTCTATGGAATATCCAGATGTTTAGGTTCATAGGTGTCTACTAGGCTAATGCCCCTGGAGCCTTTACAAGCCTAGCCATAGGATTACCTTGGCATTGTGCCACCTGACATTATGTCCAAGTGCCTCTGTGGAATAGAGCTGCTAGAGTGATCCTTGGGGTGAATTCTCTATTTCCCATCCACTCATCAAGATTTCTCTTGAACAGGGCCAGTGAGGTGCTCTGTTTGACATGTATGGGACATCTAGTCCACAGCATGGGCAGTCTCTGGGGTATGAACCAGTCCCTCTGGCATGTTCTGTTGACTGTGGTAATGAGGTTGAGGTCGCTGGAGCATGTGGTGCAGAGGCACTGGGTTATCTTTGGATGTAGCATTTCTAACAGAGCTGGGTCAGAAATGACTTTGTAAGTCAAGCAGAGATCGCCTCTAAGTAGGTGACATAAAACAGAGAACAGTTGGAGTGTACTGAGTCTGTCCATATAGGACAACTGTTTAAGGCCTAGGATCATCTTTGTGAGGTATGTTTGCGGCCTCTCCAGTTGTAGCAGGTGCCCACTGAGGTACATGCCAAATGGGGCTTTGTACTCAATGACTGGCCTAATGGGGGAAGAGTAGAAGGAGACAATGACCCCCTACTTCCTGGATGCAAAACCATTAATAATCAGATGTGCCACACAGAAGGTCTGTCTGACCACAGTGGCAATGTGGTGGCCACAAGAGAATTTTCTGTCAACCTGTGTTCACAGGTCTCTTATAATGCCTTCTGTGTTCAGTGGACTACCATTGATGTGGTAATTTATGGGAAATGAGTTTTTCCCAAAGGGGATGCTGATGCATATTTGGCCACTGAGCTTCAGGCCATGCTTCTGACAGCATACATTGATCTCAGTGAGGCCTTTCTGCTGGATGCCAACATTACCTGGGTAGTTAATAATAGCTCCCAACATGCAATTGTCTGCACACTTTGTCAACCAAAGTCCCTTTGTGATGGCCTGAACTTCAGAGAAGTAGATACCAAACAGGAGAGGACCCAAGAACGAACACTTTGGGACCCCACTCGTGACTGGTCAGCAGTCTGACTTGGGAGTCAGCTACTTTCACACGTGGGTTCTATCTGTGAGCCGGTTTGCAACCCACCTAGTGATATAGGGGTTGATGCCTACCTTAGTGGGTTTTCTATGATTCCAGAGTGGGGAATGGTATCAAAGGCCTTGGCCAGATCAAGGTAGGCTGTATGACCACCTTGACATCATCCACAACTCTGGTGACTGACTCAAAGAAGTTGACCAGGTTGAGCAGGCATGAGCTACCCTCTACAAAGCCAAACTGTGTGGGATCCAGAGTTCCCTATATCCTTGTTTATTAGGTCCACGATGATGCGTTCCATAGCTTTGCATATCAGACTTGTCAGGCTAATGGGGTGATAGTTCCCAGAGTCTGTAGTCACTCCTCATTTGTGGAGAGGGATGATTGCAGCAGTGCACCATTTGGTAGGGACAAAGCCTGAGGTGAGGCTGTGATTGAACAGGGCAATATCTGCTGGCTCACTATAGGAGGTACCATTGGTGCAGTAGCTTAGAGAACATCTGGGTATTGGCATGGATATTATTTACATAACTATAGAAGGCCTTGTATTTGTCTTTAGTACCTGCTGGAATTCTGTTTTTATAGCTAGCTTTAGAGAATTTGATGAGTGATCTCAACCTTTTGTTGAGGCTGATAAGGGAGTTCTTGGGACTTCACCTTATTCTGCATCAGTTTATTTGTTCTGTTGTCTAGTTTGTGTATGGCAGGGGCTCACCAGGTTGGCTTCCTGTTTTAGAGACAGCGTCTTGGTTGTATTGGGTATGGCGGGATTCATGCATATGTGTATGGGTCCGTACAGTGCAATGGTGTATGATATGGTGGTCATGCAACTATTCTCCATTTGCATGGGTGCCGTGAACTTAGCCACGTCTGTTTTAAGGAACCCAAAGTTAGCTTTGTAAAAGTTTGTCATGGTGGTTACCTTTGCGGGGGGTGGGTGGTGGTGGTATGAGGGATGTGGATTACCAAGGTGATTAGTTTGCAGTTGTATCTACCCAGGAAGGATTTGACTACTGGTGTAGAGCAACAGTTACCCATGTTAATAATGACCAGGTCAAGGATGTTACCACCTGTAGTTGGAGTATGAATGAGCTGGTCCACGACATTGTAATTAATGAATTCCAGGAAACATTGGGCAAATGTATTGGTACATGAGTAGTTTTCCCAGTTAATGGAGGGGTAGTTGTAGTCACCCAATATGACAGTGTCAGGCTGGACCCTGATATTCTTCTGCGTGCTTAGGAACGAGAAGTGTGAGTCTTGGGACATGGTTGGGGACCTATAGCAGGCTATGACCTGAATCGCTGTATTACCCAATGTTAGCTGCACCTGCAGTATCTCTGATGCATTATGTTGGGCTGCCAGTGTGGAGGTGTGCGCATTCTTTATGAGTATGGAAACACCAGTGCCTTGGGAGCTTCGGTCCTTGGGCCGAAAGACGTGGAATGACGTATAGCCTGGGAGTGCAGGGGTGCTTTCCGCTCCTTTGAACCAGGTCTCTGTTACAGCACTAATGTTGATGTTTCCCATTTTAAGGAAAATTTCGAGTGAGTGCATTTTGAGAGTTACACTTCTAGCATTGAGCAGCATGACCCTCAGATTGCAGTTGTTTGTAGCTATTATGCTGGTAAGGTGATCTTTGGTACACAGCCTAAACAAGGCACTACAGGGTTGACAAGAGCCTTGGCTAGTATCCAGAAGGCTAGGGGTGACAGATGCAGGCCATCTCTGGCAAAGCATCAAGGTCTGTCAATCATGTCATCCCAGGCAGACAAACACTGGGCCCCCTTGGAATGACAGCAGAAACATAGCCAATTGTTGAAATCAATCATTTTCTGCTTGTACTGTGGTATCATTCTGGGTGATGGCAGGATGCTGCTCAGGGCTAGGGTCATACCCAGCTGGGCTACATAATTTGAGAGCACTTCAATGTCTCTTTTCATGTAGTCCAAGGAGGGATAGCTCAAGTCATTCACACCCACGTGTATAATGACAGTGTCATATTTGTACCTGTTGTTGAGGGACCTGAGTGCATGCATTATGTGGCAGATCCTGGCACCTGACAGGCAGCTGACTGTTACTTTCTCCTTATTCAACCTAGTGAGTGGGACATCAGTGTACCTCATTATCGAGTCACCTACGACTAGTGTGTTGTGCATGCTGTTTTGCCTTAGGGGCTTTGGTTGAGTGGCACACTGTTTAGGAGAGTTATGTGCATCATGACTGGTGTTGTGTTGTGGTGGTCGAATGCATTTTTCCCTTGGTGGCCTCTGCTGTTTGGGTAGATTTGTAATGAGAACCTCCATGAAGGTGGGTGTGTGGTGTGCATTGTTAAGTGCAGGAAGTGCTGGTGTGTGTTTTGGAGGGCTATGTGTTCCACGTGGTGTGGTGCAAGTGTTGACCTTCTCCTCTTGACCAGCTATTCCGGTCTTGGCTGGACAGTGTGTGGCTTCCAATTTGCATATACAAGTGCATCTCTTGCAAGTCTGAGTGTTGGGAGGTAAGAGGAGAGGGTTGGCAGTGTACATGAGGCAGCTGCTACATTGCCTAAGGATGCCCAAGTTTACCAGGGTAATAGGAGAAAGCACAGAGAAATTGCCTTTACACATACCTGGATGGGTAGGTATTAATAATGAGTACTTGAGGTGTTTCCTTGTAGAACATTTAGTGCTGGTAGTACTTTTGTGTGCTACAATAATTGCTACCTAGCAGATGTAAGGGAACAATTGAACAGCAGACCTTTTGGCACCACTCAGAGGCTTACAAACAAGCATGGTTACAGTAAAGTTGTATTTGGACTAGACTAGTTAAAGGAAAGGCAGGAAACAAGCGTAGACCTTTTATTTTATTATATTATTTAGGCAAGCTATATGTTGCCTGTGTCCCTTAACAATGCCCATATATGTGATATTGCTGTCTAATTGTCCACAGTGAGGGTAGTGACCCAAATGTCAGCATCATGCATCATACCTGCCTGAAACATCATGCTGATACAACATCTGCTACACTATCACTTGTCCAGGCCTGTAGGAGCAATACATGACTCCACATTCTGTATGTGGTGGATCATCTCACCATCCATGTCGGCATTCAGAACATTACACATTGTGAGAGGTAGTGTGTTATGTCCCATTATAATCTATGTGGGGCATGTAATGTGTATGTAGTAGTATGGTACATAATGGTGGAAGTGTAGGTTTACTAATCTGTGTATTGTCAACTGTGTTGATGTTACTGTGTGAACATCCCATGCGTCAGTCCTTACTGTGCGTATGCCAAGGATATACCATTTTATCTTACTGTACCACCTGGTGGACTCAGGGATACATACCACAGACCTGTCATACACAGTATCATGCATGCCCTCATCAACTGCACCAGGGTTGAGTATATGTTAAAGACATGGCTGGGCCAACAGGTATTGACAGGTGAATCTGTTGCAGTTAATGTAATGGCTATGCTTGTGAGGGACCTGCTGACAGTACTGCAGTAACCTGTTCTGTATGTATGAGCTTGGGGCAATACACAACACCCAGCTGACATGTCTGAGGGTTACCTGTCTGTAATAAGGGGTATGTATGCAAGATGACACTGTCTGACAATCGTGTCCGTCACAGACTGTGGCATGCATACACACCTGGTACATGTACATATGAAGCTGTACCTTGCCTATGACATGGTCAGTGTATTCCCAGTCTGACATGCTCTCTCTCTTTGGAGTGTCTGCAGGGCCACAGCCTACAGACATGCAGACACCTGGGACACAAACAGAATGCAGCATGTCAGACTACATTCAGTCAGTGGTACTAACAGCAATAATGCATCCTGGATAACAAGGTACATACACCTGTATGTGTACCCATAAGAAATGCAAGCAGACAGTACCTTACATAGGATTACATACCTATATGTACTATATTCACCCTGTGCATCAGACTCATATTAGTCTGTTCCTGCATTGATGGTATGGATAACAAGGATGTGGCACAGGTATCATCATGTGCACAGGGTGTTATGTGGGCTTGCCAGAGGCCTAGGCTGGGCCACACAGTTGACATCATGTGTGTGTGTTTGGAGGGGTATCCAATAGATAGGCTATGCAGAGGTGCTGTGTGTGTCTGGAGGTGACCTGCCTGTGATACAGTTATGTGTGTGTAGTATGCACACAGTCACGCCATGTGGCAGCCCTACACACGGGTACGGGTGACAGCTGTGGACCGTATATGGCAGGATGTCCAGGTCACTGTCTCCAGACACAGACACGGGAACTGGTCCTGCCAGGGGTATCACTGGCACCACCAGGCCCAAGACAGTACTTTTCCTGATGGTGACGGCTGCCCACTGGATGTGTGCCCCTGACAGGACTGGATAGGACCATGTGGCCATGGTCTGCTCCGGTGGGATATGGATGGCAACCTCCCTTCGGTAGTGCTGGTGTCACTGCCACTAAGGAAGTGGGAAGGTGCATGGCCCCATACACTCCCAACTGTTGTTGGCGATGATCTACATCCACATGGCCGATGCCTACTGTCCACCACATGTTGTAGCATAGACATGCCACAGTTGGGGACTGCCAAGGTCTCACCCCACTGTCTATTAATGACCTCAGTATTATGACGTGTGGACCCAACAAGGTCATGTATGTCACCATGTACATCAGGGAGAATTGCATCCACCAACCTGAGTATTTGTGTGTTGTGGCATTCACTACGTTCCTGTGCATCCATGACAGCCTGGAACATGTGTCTGGTGACTCCTTCTGTGGCACTTGCAACAGTGGCCCAATGAGCAGCGTTCCTCCTGCAAGCACCCATGTCCATCTGCCTGTGCGGGACCTTGCCTGCACTCTGGCTATGGCCAGTGTCTACACTCACACCTGCCATAGTCACCACCACTAACCTGTTCAATGCAACCACCTGCCAACTGTCCATCATCTGTGGCCACTGATGACGGGGTATGTGTGGGCATTGTCACTGTGTGCAGCGATGGTGTGCACAAGAGTGGGATGCCAACTAATGGCATAGATTCAGCCCCTGACAACCCCACCTGTACCTCCCTATTCTTATCATCATTGTCAGAGTCTGCAGAGATACTTACATCATTTTCCAAAAGGGGAGGAAACCAAACCCCACTGCCACCTGTGAGGGGAAGACAACATATTTACATTAATACTTGCACTTTGATGTTGGCTGGTGTACACACACACACACACACACACACACACACACACACACACACACACACACACACACACACACACACACACACTTAAAGGTGAGGTGGCACAAATCTGTTACACAGACCACACATTACTCACTTGGTGACATGCATGATACACGGCCCTCAACATCATGCACTGCAGCCAGTTTTACTAGATGTAACTGACAATATAGAGCTCTGGGGTATGTGTTTAGTGTTAGTATGTGACGGCCATTCCCCAGCACAAACTGTACCCATGTACACATCATTGCTGTTCACCTGTATAGCACAGTGGCAAGTACTACAGCACATACCTCACAACTGTACATATCCTCACAGGATGTGTAGAGGTCTTGCTCATATGTCTGTTCTATTTCTCATAACCCCTGTGTTTCTCTGTTACATAAGTGGGATGATCTGAGGACTGACACCACTCATTATTGACACACATGTGAGTATGAGATCTCCAAACCAGCAGTGAATGTATGGTCACACATTTCCTGTTACCCCACCGGCTTTGTAAGCTTACAGTGGATATGATACATGTACACAACCCTGTTAACATGACATTTTCTTGTAATATACAAGATGAGACCGCAATAATGCATTCAAGTATGTCACCCACCTTCCATGTGACATATGACCTGTGCAATCCAATCGATAAACAAACATGTGTCACATGTAAAATATAATGACCACAATATGTACAATATGGTGATTGCATAAGTGGGCACACTCTTAAAATGATAAGCTGCTGAAGCACCTTGTAAGTGGCTTACAGCAATCCCTCTTCTTGTGAAGGTGTCTATCAGCATGGCACATCCTGACTTGGCATTATTTGGCCACTCTTCCATGCAAAGGTCACCCAACTCCATCAGATTGCAAGGGCAGCTTATATGCACAGGCCTCATCAGGTCACACTGGGGTTTTCTATTTGGTGTAGGTCTAGGCTCTGGGTGGGCCAATCCATAATCATGTTTGTGTTCACTTGGAGCCATTCTTAGGTAGCTTTGGGTGTATGCTTCAGTTCTTTGTCATGCTGAAGGCTGGCACACCTCCTTATCCTTAGCATTCTTGAAGATGCCTGATAGACTTTGGGCAGATGTGGGTGTTATTAGGAAATGTTCAGAATTCCCAACACCGTGATTACAGGCCCTGTTCTGTCTGTGGAACGGCAGCCCCATAGCAAGCCACTGCCACCAGTGTGATTCACCATGGGGATGTTGCTCTTCAGGTTGTGAGAGGTGTTGCTTGTGCACCACACATAACTGTTGCTATTGTGGCTGTGAGGTCGATCCCTAGTCTCATTATACCATAACACATTTTCACACCTGCCTTTGGGAGACATGATGTGCTGTATTGCAATTTGTATCCACCCCCTCGATTATTTTGGTGTGTGGAAATGCTTCCGTCTTCTGACCCTACCCCATAGGCCAGACGCATGCAGAATACAGGAGAGTGTTCGCACATGTGGTACAGAACACCAGTACTAGCAAGAGGTTCCTGCAAATCCCTCAGTGTTGCTGTATGTCCCCTGGCAACCTCCCTGACCAGGTCTTGACATGTGTTGTCATCATTTTTGGAAGGACATCAGGTTCTTTTCAACAGCACTGTTGTCCCATATTCAATCCACCTTTTGACAACTATCTCCACTGAGTTCCATGGTGTATGCGATGCTGTGGTAATTTTGTACCCTACTTTTGACTGACAGCTTTCAAATATGAGATCCCTTAGCTGCTTTGTATGCTGTCTGCATGCCATGGCTGTTGCTGGCAACTGAGCAAATGTCATGATTATTCCACTTGGACAGCAGACTGTTATGTGGTGTTAGCCAGAGTGCCTTTACTTGATGGCTGGTGTGTACTCAAGCAGCTGTATGCTGTCAGTAAACAAGTTGCTGCAAGAACATATTATTTGAAGGGTGTGCACACATATGCATTCAGTGTATTGTGAGGTTTGTATACTCCATATTTGGTGGCCAACAGATTGACTGTTTATACAGGGAATTGTTCGTGTCATGTCACATTACAGTTTGGAAAAGATGAGGACTGACATATTGTGGTCTCAATTTGTATATACATCACAAACACCTGGCATCTTAACAAGAGTGTGTACACTGTTTATATCCACTATATGACAGTAATGTTTCACATATGTCCCTACCTTAGGCCATATGTCCATCCATTGTGTTGCTCTCTGTCCAGAAGTCTTGCACTGACAGACCATGAGTTATGCTACAGGGATGATACATTCTCATCAGATTGGCCCCTGTGGTGACCACTGTGATGCAATGCAGTTGACTCCCAACACAAGTGAGCATGCAAATAAAGCAATATGGCTATGAGTGACAGTTGTGTGCATGGTACATTGCATGGCCTTCACATGCCTGGGGTATTGGCAAACCACAATAGTACAGTTGCATACTCACCAGCTGCAGGCTGCCATACCACATGCAGGCCAGAGGGACTTAGGTAGTTCTGTGAGGGGAATATGGTCAGCAGACCCACACGTGGCATTGGTACAGGATGGATTCAGCATCTCTGCACATTTACAGTACAACCCCAATGCTACACAATTTGCTGTCCTTCATCACAGATGTGCATGTCTGTGCATTAGAAAACCCCATTCACAACTGCAATCTGACCTGACACATGCACGTAGATACTCTACAATTACAAGTATGTCTGCTACACTAGTCTAGTAATCTACACTGGGGCCTTACCTGCACACTCCTCGTCCATTGTCTGGGTGCCAACCACTTCCAGTATGTGGGGGGGGGTCTGTATTCTGATGTTGTACTAGGATGGGTGCCCCAAGGTACCCGTGGAGCTCCCTGATGGGTGTCAGTGGGGCTGCAAGGCCAGACCCATGTCTGTGGCTGTGCGGTCCCTGGCCAGTGCAGCAGCCCTTTGCCAGGCATGGCATATGAGGTCACTTTCACTAGGCTGGACCGCTCATATGTACATGCATGTAGTCCAACATCGTTTAACCTGTGGTCAAGGTCATCCCACAGGCCAGTCCTCTCCTGCAGATGTTGCTGGCTCCAGACAAACATTATGGCATAGTTGTGTAGTATGGCTTCTATGAGTACATTTGTCTCAGCCACTGAGAAAGTTGACCATTGCTAATGCGACATTGTACCTGGGAGACATAACAAGGGAGACACATCACAGGACCTCATACATTTGGCAACTGTATGTACAGAACCTGCACATCTACACTGAATACCAGTAGCCACCACTCACAACCACACCATACCCCTGTACTGTATCAGGGCTGTATCTGCTTGCATTGCACTGCTGGCTCTGAGGTGCCATATTCCCCCCACTGCGGGCTACTTAATTTCCTACTCCTGTACTCCTCATTCATGTCTGTGTCAAGGGATGACACTGGTCATCTTCCATGCAGATGTGGAGTGGATGGTGCCAAAGCTTGGTATGTCTACGGTGTGTAATGGAGCTGGAACCACATGCCTGAGTTCATGTAGAATGCAGACAGGGATGTTATCAGGTGCCATGGATACTTACATTTGTTGCCTTTCAGCAGGCAATATATACCTGCTCACTGGTGATGAGGGGACAGGTGTGAGTCCTGTGAATACCCAGCTATAGTGCTGCAGAGCCAGGGGGTGATGTTTGCCCTAAACCTATCTGCAGCAGGTTGCCTATAGCTATGTTGTGTGTGCATGTGGTCTGATTGGCCACCATTACAGGGTGGGTTGGTTTGTGGCCTCAGACATTGCAGACATATGTGAAGACGGCCTTGTGTTGGCCTTGGTGAATGTGCATAATTCGTACTCATAGTTAGCCTTACAGTACTCCACCTGTGACCTTATATGCTCGATCAGACAAAGTCTGACTTGATGCCAGGTTGGTGCGAGCTCCCGATTTGGCCTGTACGGCCAATCTAGAGACCAAGTCTGTGGTTTGTGTATTGCTGCTGTCCACCACAAGCATTCAGCCTACCTTGAGGGGATTGATGTTGTCCTGTTGGGTATTGCTGAGGGCATAAAGCAGTGTAGGTGTCCACATAGTACTGTGTTGTGGGCCTGGACACAGCTGCTAGTTCTGACATATGGGATGCCCTTCATGTGGGCCTTGCCCATTTACCTGGCCTGTGCAGGGGACATTACGGAGGTGTGGGGGCTACAGCTTCTCAGACAGTAGGTGGAAATACCTCACAGGACAGGACATGTGGAGACAGCCCAGCAACATGGGGGACAAAGCTCCAGAGTTTGGTACAGCTTGTATGTCATTAGTGTTGCTATACACATGGGGGTTGCTACATTGACAGGGTTTGTCTGGACATGCATTTACTGGGTGACTTGACATCTGAGAGTGATATGCCTCTGGCATAGCTCTCAACTGGCATGTTGTCCACAGACTGGCCAGATGTTTGCCTATTATGCTTGGTGTGTTCCTTGACCATCTGTTTTTGTGGGGTTGGTAGGATAATGTGAGGATTGTAGTCAGTACGTGATGCCATCCATTGGTGTTCCACACATCAGTTCCTTCAAGGATGTGATGTTACAACAACACATGTAACAGCAGCTACTGTTTCAGTTTGTAACACCATTATGTGTGATATGTCCCTCTTTCCAGCCCCCTGTCACATAAGTATGACATACACTGTCCAGATGCCCTGTACAATGAGGTGCAGAGGTATGGTAATATCATCAATTACCAACTGCAATCCAGGTAGCATGACAATGACCTGGCAGACTCCTGGCCATGGTATGCAGTGGTGGCCAGGGTTGTGGGTCCACATCCCAGTAATTCTGTGGAAATTTGCACATATGACAGTATGTCTGTTTGGCCACTGTGAACAGACTACCAAAATTGTGTAGCAGTGTTGTGTGTATATGTTTTTTAGGCTGGGTAGGGGAAGTAGCAGCTGTGAGTGCCATACATCCTTTACCTATCTGACTCTGCATGCTGCTACAGCTGCTGTTGGTCTATCAGGTCCATATGCTTGTAGGGGCTGTCTGTGACATGTCGCATAACACCTAAGGATTACCAGTACACTGTTAATTGGGGCAGTATATGTAGGGGAAATGTGTGAGTGGCAAACGGTATGTGGTTGCTCGCACAATATTATACTGTCATGTTCAATTTGCTTAGTGGTATTTTGCTGTGACTGTGGTACATTTGTTTGGGGGTATGCACTTTCACACCAGTGTCTGTGTTCCACTAGTATTACATCCCTGTACTGCCTGTTATATTTGCTAATGCATGTGTACAGCCCCAGAGCTGGACCTGGGTAGTGTTGTTAGTCTGACTGTAGTCTGGACATTGCTCGGTAGCTCAGTGTAGTTTCCCTAATGTTGTGTTATGTCCACATATTCATAGGATGTCCAATTGTGTGGCCAATATCTTTGGTTTGGTCCTCATAACTGTTATGCATGCATGACACATTAAAGGGATGATGTGCGGACTGAGTTCAGTAACTAATGAGAAGCAATTGAGTCCTGGAAATGGGATATTTCAGTTGATATATGTTAGGACATACACTGTTACTACATGAACGTTCTCAGCTTATCTACTAACGTATTTTGGACATTTCCCTATTTTCAGGCCTTTGTCCCCCACTTTGTCAGGCTTGGTCCACATTCATTGCATTAGGAGTTCTTAGCATACCTCTCCACTGCCAGATTTTTCACAGAATGTCCAGATGTTTGGACCATACTTTTGGTCAGTTCCACAAGTTATTTCTATTTGTCTGGTAAATCACGGTGATGATCCAAGGATTTATGTCAGTAAATAAATGACATGACACTTCAGTTCCCGCCATCATATCCTTCAGTGATTGTCTGCTAAAACATACACTTCTGCTGTAACACGTCTTCATTTGTAACAGCGATTTTTGAAATATGTCGGTATATGTGGCCCATCCCCCCCTTTACAGTCTTTGTACAGGTTCCCTGCGCTAACAGGTTGAGAGGGACGGTTCTGAGATATAACTGCACTGCATGTTATACACACACATATATATATATATATATATATATACATATATTTTTTTTTTTTCCTTCCTTTATATTTAATATATGTATATATTATGATTGAAGCTTTCTCCCTAATGTTGTATGCCTCTATTGCATGATATGTTTGAAAAAGCAACATTAATTTCTACAGCTCAGCTGGTGTATTGCTGCATTCCTCTAACTATAATGTTTAGGGTCATAGGTTCAACACTTGGGACTGCTGTTTATTTTATTAATCTTAAATGAGCTGAATGCAGGATATGTTTGTGAAAGCACTACCAATTTTCCCAACTCAGATGGAGCAGTGGTATGTTGCTGTGATTGTTGAAGACAGTGTCCTGGATTTGAGACTTGGCAGGGCTGACTATTTTGTTGCTGGGCAGAAGAAGGTCAGATGGATACAAACTAATTAAGGCACATTTATGCATATCATACGTACAATGTTATATTGAAGCAATAACCCACAGCTGGGAGTGAGTAATGCTGGATTTACCCACAGTTGGTGTGGTTTGGTCACAATGGCAATGCCCTCATGACAAAACAATGCCAACCGTGGGTAAATCCAGCATTGCCCACATCCAGCCATGGGTTATTGCTATTATACAATGACATTATTTAAGGAAAACAATCATTAACTTTTTTTAAATAATGTCATTGTATCATGCCTCAATGCTGCCCTTCCTCAGTTTTCTGGTATCCTGGCCCATTTCTGATGTACTGCACATGCGTAAGGGATGTGTTCCCACACTTACACAGTACATCAATGCTGTGCAGAAGTAGCAACGGAGATAGGGGGATCTCGATTGCTTTTTTAACATATCTTGGTATGTTATATGAGTTGACAAACTCGTATAACATAGTGAAATACATTAAAAAGGCAACAGACATCTTCCTTTCTCTGTTGGAAGGAAGATCGCCATTGCATTTTTCTATGATATCTTGCTATGTTATACAAGTTCTTCACCTCATAACACATAGCAAGATATATTCAAAAAAAGCAACGGGGACCTTAATTTCTCCACTGCTATCTCTGCAGACTAAAAATAAAAAAAAGAGGAGATATACACATGGAAACAGTCCAGGCATCTGGACCTTTTTCCATTGGCATACTCTTGGATTTATAATGGGCACTCTGTTTGGGCTGGCCAATTAGCGTACTCATGTTTGTATGTTAATGGCCAGTCATTGTATAATATAAAATAAATATTTACATAGACATTTATAATTTTGTGTTTACCTTCCAAGAAATCTCCCTATGTGCTTTCATTACATTATATTCTTGTGTGACTATACTGTATGGGGCACGTGTGTTTATATGGGGGGTTTCACATCTTTTCTACACTGACATCTCACATTTGGAACTGCTATACTACCCTGGTTTACAAAAAAATAGTTGCTACATCACTTACATTTACTAAAATAATTTTAACTCTACTTTTACATGAGAAAATAAGTTGCTTGCCTTGGGAATTAAACCACAAATACCTGCATGCAAAGCCACAGCTTTAACCACTACATTACCTTGGCTTGGAAACTTTGCCTGTCTATTTTCATTTAGTTCTTATGGGATGTTTAAGCTGTAATGTACACACCCACTTAGCTACACTTTCCTTAGGGCATTACAAACAAGGATATATTATTATTATTATTTATGTAGATTATATGGGTGTGTATTGTGGTGTTCTGACAACTACTTGGGACTGTAATGTGACATAATGACAATGACTGGGCTTTCAGGATTCTGTGCATGTTTCATACTGATGCATGACATGTTCTCTATGGACTTTCTCGTTTTTGTGGGTCTGTGCGTTATGTTTGAGGGATTTATCCCCTGTTATGTGTGCATACCTCTCAACCTCTTAGAACAAGAATTCCGGACATAGCCATAACTAAAAGTGGGGGCAAAGCCCAACACAGAGGGATCATTTTTAAATATTGCTCTTGCCAACTTAGAAAGTTGATAGAATAACAGGCTTTGATGTAGCATTACTTTTCTGAAGGGTATAATGTCTGAAACTCAAATGTCTTTCATTATTTTCGACTTCACTCTTAATGATTTTCAACTAAATTACCAGAACACCATCATGTTCTGAGAAGTGGACCAAGAATTTGAGGCACAGATCTGGACATTCTGGGAAAATCTGTACGGTTGAGAGGTATGTACACAGTGTGCATTTGCACACATTTCCTGCTTCTGCAGAATGCAGAAGTGCCATACAGTGCTTTAGCAATACAGGGGATATGTCACAGAAGCTGTGACACACCCCCATATTGCTTTCCTCTTTGCTGGTTTTATTTCAGTGTCCAAAGACATTGAATTGATTTATTTTACATTTCAGTGTCTGCGAACATGAAATACTGGCATAATATTAGAGCTACGCTCTAATATTATGCCAGTACAGCTTAGAAATTGCCATACGGCACTTTCTGAGTGCAGGGTGCATGTTTAGTGTCTGTGCACTGCACAGACATGCCCCCTGTGCTCATCCAAAGATCATATCTGTGTAGAGAATACAGCAGCACACCTTCATTAATATGCAAGACGCGCTGCTGCTCTACTTGGGCACAATCCGCTCAGTGTAGGAATAGCACTAATCCTGCATGGAGCTTAATGAATCCTGGGGATTATCTTGCCAGCTACAGAATGTTCCTTAATGGAATGTTAGATTAAGATCAGGCATGGAAACCAACAGAACCAAGGCTAAGAGGGGGTGTAAAGTATTACAGGGTTTTGGTATTACGTCAGATACAGTTAGGGAGGTCAGTTAGTTAGTTGTCATTACAGAGAAGATTAAGCTACAATACAGGCACTTGAGCCTGAGTACAGAAGACAGGTCAAATAAAGACTATTTTAGTTTACGTTGTTCAGGGCAAACAAAATATGATGCGCAGTAACTCTGGATACTGTTTATCAGCACCGTTAATGAAGACAGTATTCAGATACTGTGAACGTCTAATAAAGGCTTATTAAAGGAACTACAGTGTTTAGAAAACTCATTCTGAAAAGTACACAGGACTTGGTCCATAAAGGAGAAACTGGCACCTGTTCAGCACGAGTTTGGGTAATTAATAGATAAACACTTTTGTTTCTCAGTTGTTTCCAGTTAATATTAGTACAGTAGAGTCTTATTAATTCTTACAATGGCGAGCCACTATGAATGGGGTAAACAGTTGAAGTAACTCCCAAAACCCTATAGAAACTTGCATCGGCAGTCAGACTACGTGTGTTCTACAAAAAAATCTACAGAACAGCAGTGTTTCATTCTACTACATGTGTTCAACAGACTACAGAATAGCAGTGTTTTCATTCCAGTGCAGCACTCTGTGTTTTGTTCAACAACATGTGTTCTACAGAACGAGTATTCAAAGCAGCCTTATCAGCAACACTTCAACAGAAACAGCTGCAGTAAGTAACCCTTTTAAGTACAGTTTTAGTGCAGCAGCCAGCTTAACTTCAAGGTTTCATTAACTGTTTATAGTGACAGCAAATGTTTCAGTAACACACTCTTCAGCAGCATCCTGGTGTTTTTAGGTTCATAGATAGGTACTAGGTTATCGGCCCGAGGGCCTATGTAACCCTAGCCAACAAGGTTCCCAGGCTTACGCCACCCAAGAAAGTTATTTTCCTGTGCCACTGTTGAGCAGAGACACAGAAGTGATCCCCGGGGTGTATTTCCTATTTCCCATCCACTCATCAAGATTTTTCTTGAAGAGTGCTAATGAAGAACTTTGCTTGACATAGATGGGTAGCCTGTTCCAGAGTATGGGAAGTCTGTGGGTCTTTTTCCATAAATAAAGACTGTGAACTCTATACAGAATAAGCCAGAAATTATGGCATTACAGTTTCTCATTACAGAAAAGACTTTTCAGTAAAACAACAGTACTTCATGCAGAAAATGGACACAGCAAACAACTCTATGCAGCTGTTAAGCCTCAAACAACTTCATCAGACCAGTATTAAATCAAAGCAATGTTCCTTCAGAACATAAAAGACATTACCCAATTAACAGCTATCTCCACAAACTTTCAAGTTTCCAGTGTGATATCGCACAGCCAAAAAGCAAGAAAAAGGTTAATAAGCTACAGACAATGGCACAATTTCTTCCAGAAACATAAAGTTATGCAAGAATTTATGTACACCTTTTAATTAACAGCTCAAAAAAAAAAAGGTTAAATACATCAGTAAAAGTAATTTCCATACATGTTGTATAAACATGTTAAGTAATACTGCTACAGTTAAAACATCAGTAAATCTTTCGTTTAACTGGGTAAAGCAGTCTAAAAATGTTCTCGCAAAGTTAAAGGTTATTAGTTCAAGAAGGTTAAATATGTCTAAATGCAAAAGGATTAAATCACAGAAGCAGGCTATCAGTCTGGTTTCAGACACAAGTTCAGCATATACAATTCAACATACACAGTTAAGTTGTAGCAATACAAATGTTCAGAATGTGATAAATTCTTGTTTACATGTAATTCAAAATACAGAAGTATGCTGCAGTATTAAATATACAAATGTCAACGCAGTCAATGTACATAACATGCAGGCAATGTCTCAAGTTCATATTACTTCACCTAGTTTTCTTATTTTCAGAATCAAGTGCAAATATTGCACTGAGTGGGGATAAGCTCAGTCAGAGCAAGGTTAAAAGAAATGACAATATTTTACTGTTTACAGACGAATCAACTTCAGTTACACATAAATCTTTATTAGAGGGCACAAATGTAGTTTTGTCAGGATTTAAAGGGTCAAAGATTACAGCAGCTAACCGTTCAAAGTGTAACAGCTCTGTACTAGGTATGAACATGTCATTAGAGAGATTTTAAAAATTGGTTATGACAGGAACATGCATGTTTATGGGTTAAAGATATAATATATATAATAAAGATATAATAAATTCCATTTCAGATGACACAGCTGAAGTGCACAGAAAGACATACTGGGTGTGGCCAGTTATAAGAAAAGGGTAACCGCATACCTCTATGTCTTGTAAGGTATGTCAGAAATAACAGTCCAATTAACTTGCAGAATAAAAGGTTTACATTAACAGATTTGGCAAATTATTTTTTTATGTTATTGTTTTGTTTAGCAGTTATTAGTTAAGAGCTTTGTATTAAAGTGCTGCAATGCATAACAATAAGCAATGATATAGACAGAGACAAAATAATGTTTGCTAGTTTACAGAATGTAAAATATAAAATCAATGCTACATTGTCAAGGTGACAATACAGTTATGAGTTCAGATCCTATGTATAAAAGAGTACATTATGTAATTACTTTGGGACTGTATATGTTTCGTACGGAGATGGCAGTTTGCCAAGCATATCAAAACAGATTACAACCAGTTTAGCAAGCTAAATTAAAGACAGTACTGTATGCCATAATGCAGTATGGCAAAGATCAATTTATCCAAAAAAATTGTAGACAGTAAAATAAATTCTTGCAGCATTCAGTACTAATGAAAAGTTAAATGATGTCAGCTAAAGAAACGGTTAAGGTGAGACAGTGGGTGGAGTTTCACTCACAGAACAGTATGTTAAAATGGAAGGTTCATGAGAAAAAATGTAAAAAGTTCAACAATCAAAACTGAATTTATATAGGTACAGAAATGCACAGTGCTACACTACTACTACTTTAGTTTCATTTGAGGTTATCAGCTTGCTTACAGACTTGCAAGAACTTATTAGCAGCAAAGGTTTATTTCATGCAGAAAAATGTAAATAAGATCAGGGCAATAAGCAATGTTATCAGTTTATAATTGGTAAAGATGCAAATGTTATTTTAAGGACTTGATACTAAATATAATCAAGAACTTTAGTCACCCAGCCTTGCACAAAAATGAAAAGAAGAGGTTTAAAAGTCCTAACTATAAAACATTAAAGCAGACCTTCATTTACCTCATTAGTGACTGGGATAATGCAGAGTAAAATTTGGCAAAAGCTGTGGTGCAGACGTTGACTGTTTGTGTCTCAATTATTTCTTCAATGTTTGTTTAAAGTTAAAATGTATGATTTAAAGCAAGTATGTATGTTTTCAGACAGTTATATAACAGTACTAGTTTCAGTTTACATTTTTATCTATGTTCAGGCAATACTGATAAAAAGATATTAACAGTTTAGTCTCCAGAATATAACAATAACAGATTTCAGTTTATCTGTGTTAGGTAATACTGCCAAAATGCTCTCATGGTTTCAGACAATTGTACAACAGTACTAGTTTTCAGTCTATCTATCTTCAAAAGGAACCTTGATGACTGGATGGGAGAAAGGAAATTCACCCCAGGGATCATGTCAGTCGCCCTGCTAGACAGGGGTCCAGGGAAGTAAACAGTGTGGGAAGAAATAGCCAGGGAATTGTTATGGCTAGGCTTGTATAGGCCCTAGGGCCGATAGCCTAGTATCAACCTATGAACCTATGAAATACTGAGAAAAACAGATTTCAGTTCATTTTTTATCAGTGTTCATGTAAACAATTGTGCAACAGCACTAGTTTTCATTCAATGTTCAGACAATACTAACAGAAAAACTGACTTCAGTTCATTTTTTTATCTGTGTTCATATAACACTGTTAAAATGTTCTCATGTTTCAGACAATTTCACAACAGTACTAGTTTTCAGTCTATGTTCAGACAATACTAACAGGAAAAGTACTAATAGTTTGGTTTTCAGAATATAACATGTAGAGAGTACCAGTTTCAGTTTTGCTTTTATATGGGTTCAGTTAACACTGGCAAAAGATATTCTTTTATTATTAGTTTAGTTAGTTTCCGGAATATACACAGCTATTTTAAATGTTCAGTATACGCTAATCTAAATTTCAGTCAAGATTCGAACTATGACATTCATACTCATTTATGTGTTCAGTATACTACAGTTCAGTCAAATCTCAGAATATAAACATAATACTCAGTTACTTCACATTATTCAGTCATTAGTTTTAAGGGTAAAGTAACAGAATTACATTATTAAGTCATTAGTTAAGGGTAAAGTGACAATTATTTTTTAAAGGCTTATTAAAATAAGTTATCTAAGTAATAGGTAGTAATAGTTATTCAGTATACTCAACCTATAACAGGGTAGGCTTAATCTGTTATTAAGTTTACAGATTACAGTGTACTTTACATAATTATTGTACATTAGTCAGAAAATTAAAAGGACACTAACAGACAATGCAAAGGTATAGACTTAAAATATAGGAAGTATAGGTTTTGGTAAACTCCTTACCATACTTACTCCATATATATATATATATATATATATATATATATATATATATATATATATATATATATATATATATATATATCTTAGGTATAGTGGCAATTGTTGAATCAAGGGGACGTCAGTGTCACTAATGTTGATACGTTAATGTCAACATGCTTCTGTGCATGCCCAGAGGTTATTCTTCTTACCATGAAAGATTTAAAACAGTTTTTACAGCCACTGCAGCCCCACAAACAACCCTGAGATCACACAATCCTCGGGGAAAGGCCGTATTCCCCAACCCTGAGGGTCATGTGATCTCACACAACTGTCTACCATTTGTTTTATCGACCAAAGTGTGTTGACAAAATAGGTCAACCTAAACTTCAATTGACTATGAGCATGTAACCTATATATGTGTGAGTGTGTGTGTGTGTGTGTGTGTGTGTGTGTGTGTGTATAGATAGATACAGAAATCTCCCTTGCACCTCTTAGTATGTATAATGGTCCTGTTGTTTGCATCTTACAGCGAACAACATGGTCATATGGTAACTGTTTGCCAGCACCACCCTCTGCCCTGTTTAGTACGCCATCTGGGACACTGTACTGCTAGTGTAGTCCTACATAAGGTGAATAAAGCCTTCCTGGGAGAGAATTTTTAGTAGATCATGTTCTGTTTCTACTTTGGGTCCGGGAATGCATGTGCCTACTTCAGGCAGATTCAGATCCCATAATCACTCTATTTTTTACTATTCTACTCTGTTATTATGAGCATGAACAAATCATCTTCCTTCCTATGTGTATTAAAGCTGTTATGTATATCCACTCACTAGCCTTCTACTATGATTACCATGATGTTCATTTTCAGCAGTTTTCCTCTATCTGCCCATGACTATGCTTGTTTATCCTTCTCTTCTTCCCTTTCCTTATTCCTGTTACCCTTGACCCTCCCCTACAAGGAATGCCACCCCTTCCTAGCTTGCTTGCTTTCATTTTCCTTTTAGAATACCATACATGCAGTTTTAGTGTGCCCCACCTTTTAACACTGGTATAAGACTCTATAATCTGGGCTATGTCTCTACTTTCCCCATCTTACACTGCACACTCCTGGTGGTGGTGATCGCTACTTCTGCTTCCCTTCAACTAGTTGTCAACTAGTTGTCATTTCTTATTGTGCCACCTTATCAACGACTCCATGACTAGATGAAATTGATACAAAGGTCATTCCCAGCCTCTGTCTTTCTTCCACTTGTGTGTTTGACTGGGATTTTTGGAGCTGAACACTTGTACAACAATTTCTAGAACACAGTTACCCCCAGAATGTGCTCCAAACTCCAGGCATTCTGAAGTTGTTGTTCCAAATTTCGACAGCGGAAAATGCAATATTAGAATGGTGACACTTCATTTTACCTGCAGTTCAGAATGTCTACAGCTCATTTTGTATCCAGATATAAGTGGATTGGTATTGGGGTGGGAGTGTATTTGTGTGAGCGATTGTGGGTTAGGTTTACACTAAGGGTTAGGTAAGTGGATAGTTTTAGTATTTTGCAAGTGTATTGGTACTTGTGAGTGTGTCTGAGCCTGACTTGTGTAACGGTAGTGTTACCCAAAGGGTTTTTCCTAAGGTAAGGTGCAGGGTTAGGATTAGCATGCATTAGTAAGGTGGGGTAGAGGGTATCATTTAACAACAGTGCAACGTGTCCCAGGTTCCAGAAATTTGTCTTTTTTGTGGTTTACCACATGGCAGCTGATTTTAAAGGAGAATAGTTTAACAATGTACTGGAGATAAGAGAACTCCAGTGGCAAGTTAGGTTGCAGGTGGATACACCTCCTGGCTTGAATGAGCATGTGAATTTCAAATGCTTACTAAAAGGAAAACCTATAAAGTAGTGTTGCCTTCAACTTAGTTCCCCCTTTTTATGGCTACTGATTTATTTACACATTTTTATATGCAGATGTTTTATACCAGCATTTGCTTTACTTAAGTCTGTTTGGGAATATCTGTGTTATTGTGTAGTATTGTCAATTACCTATTATACAACCACTGCAGCTTTAACAATATGTATGGTATAAATGTATACCACCAAAATTCGAACAAGCCGAAAAACAATGAAAACGCCAACAAAGGAACAGAAGGCTCAGCCGTTGCAAAAAAGATACCACAAAGTAGATGCAAATTAGCGCTTTCTTCCACTTTATTATAAAATGTGAACTTCGTCAGAAAAACTGGAACTCTCCCATGTTCCCATTTTTATACAAGAAAAACAGGAAATGATGTAACATAATGAGTGAATGGATTCACAATGAATATCCCCAAAAAAATAATTAATTAATATATGTTGTTTAACCTAAGTTGCATAAACATGTCATAGTACATCAATAAAACAATCCAAAATGTAGCTTTGTTTGCTCCTAATGGACAATATAAAAGTAGTATGAAAATAAAAACTGCTAAAAATGCAATGCGACTATTTATGTAGATACACACTTATGCTTGCATATCTAATAATTCTAAAATGTGATGATTCACCCCTACATGTGAACCTTTCATGAATGTAACCATACAAAAACCATATGAAACCTTGAAATATTATGATAACAAAAATACAAATGCAAAAATATTAAATGTACTTAAATGTATGTGCATGAGTAATATATGCATATTGCTGAATGAATAAATAAATAAACTACTGACATACCTTTGTGAATAGGTTCATAGGTTCATAGGTTCATACTAGGCTATCTGCCCGAGGGCATTTACAAGCCTAGCCCATAGTTTTGTGGCTTACGCCACCCCTTTAGTATGGGGAACTATACCCATTATTTTGCTGTGCCTCTGTTGAGCAGTGACACTGAGGTAATCCCTGGGGTATATCTGCGATCTCCCATCCAATGGTCAAGATTTCTCTTGAACAAGGCCAGCGAGGTGCTCTGCCTCACATATACCGGGATTTTATTCCACAGCATAGGGAGTCTTTGGGTGATGAATCTATCCCTCCAGCACGTCCTATTAATAGCCGTGTCGAGGTTTAAGTCTCCGCCCTTGTGACTCTGACGGATCTAGATTTTTGAGGTGAAGCATATTCATCAAATCTGGGTTTGACATGGCCTTGTATGTTAGGCAAAGGTCACCTCTGAGCAAGCGCTAAGCGACTGAATAGAGCTGGAGTTCTTTCAGTCGGGCAGCATAGGACAGATGTGTGAGACCCTTTATGCTTTTGGTGAGGAACTTTTGTGGCCTCTCCAGCTGCTGCAAGTGTCGGGTCAGATACATTCCGAATGGGGCATTGTACTCAATCATTGGTCTGATGAGTGATGAGTATAGGGAGACTATGACCTCCCTTGATCTAGATGAGAATCCCTTCATGATAAGGTGGGCAATGTAGAAGGTCTTCCTAACTACTTTAGCTACATGGGTGTCGAATGACAGACTACTATCAACCTGGGTCCCCAGGTCCCTGATAACTTCTTCTGTGCTCAGTGGATTGCCACCTATTTGGTAGCTAGGGGTAACCTTGTTTTTCCGAAGGGTATGACTATGCATTTTTGGCATTTAACTTTAGGCCATGGCTCTGGCACCAGTTATCCGTTTCTGTGAGACCCTTCTGAAGGATATCTGTGTCAGATGTGTTTTCTACTATGGCCCAGTTTGCAGTCATCTGCAAACTTTGTCAGCCATAACCCTCCTGTGTTTGCTTGTACTTGGAAAAGTAGATGCCAAACAAGAGTGGGCCCAGGACTGAGCCCTGTGGTACACCACTTGTGACAGGCTTTGAGTCTGACATGGCGCCAGCAACTCTGACCCTGTGGGTTCTGTCACTCAGCCAGTTTGCAACCCATCTTGTGATGTATGGGTTAACATTTAAGCTGATGAGTTTTTCAATGATACCCGAGTGGGGTATTGTATCGAAGGCCTTCGCCAGATCGAGGTAGGCTGTATGGACTGCCTTTCCCTCATCAATGGCTTTGGTGACTGTTTCGAAAAAGTCAACCAAGTTTAGAAGGCATGATCTGCCTTTGACAAAGCCAAACTGGGATGGATCCAAAGTCTGCAAATTCCCTATGTCTTTATTTATGAGGTCCATTATGATCCTCTCCATGGCTTTGCAGATAAGGCTTGTCAAGCTAATGGGCCGGTAATTTCCAGGGTCGGTGGAGGCACCGTCTTTGTGAAGTGGGACCACAGTTGCAGTGCGCCACTCCCTGGGTGATCCAGAGGTAAGACTATGATTAAACAGCTGTCCTAGCTGTGGGTTTAATTCCTCGTTGAGTTCATGGAGCACACAGCCGGGGACACCATCAGGTCCCATGCATGCTGTGTTTTTTGCTTTGGAGAGAGCAGTTCTCACTTGGGCGTTGGAGATGTTTGGGGGGCTGCAATCGCTTGGTATAGATATCTCTCCTTTTGGGGGGGAGAAGTTTGCACTGAACCTGTCAGCCAGTATGTTGGCAATGTCTGTAGGATCAGTAATCTTCACATCATTTTGAACTAGTTCTGAGCATATCTGGGAGTTTCCTCCCAGGTTTCTAACATAGCTAAAGAAGGCCTTATGATTGTCTTTTGAGTCTTTAGCTATTTTTCTCTCAAAATTTGCTTTGGATGATTTTATGAGAGCTCTTAGTTTTTACTTATAGTGATCAAGGGTGTCTTACCTTTTAAGGATTTTGCTCTATCTTGTAGTAGCTTCCTCCTTTTGTTGTAGAGTTTGTTTATGGCTGGGGTCCACCAGACTGGACGCTTGCCTTTGGTACAAAGAGTCTTTGTTTTGCTTGGGATTGCCTTATCCATGCAGTCCTGCAGGTGCTGGTAGAAGGCATTTGTAAGTGATTCAGCGGCTTGAGTACTGTTTTCTGCCGCTCGGGGCCTTAAAGGAGACCACACTAGTCTTTAGAAGTGTGAAGTCGGCTTTCGAGAAGTTCTTTACTGTGGTCTTTTTTATTTCAGGTGGGGGTGGGATGAGGACCTCCAGCGAGATTAGTTTGTGATCTGATCTCACCAGTGAGGGGTATACTTCCGGTGTTGAACATTGTGCTCCCATGTTCGTGATGATGAGATCAAGTATGTTTTCTCCTCTTGTGGGGATGGTGACTAGTTGTTCCATGGCATTTGAGTTTATGAATTTTGGGCTAGGGTGTTTGGGCTTGAGTAGTGTTCCCAGTCTATATTAGGGTAATTGAAGTCACCTAGTATGATGGTGTTTGGTGATACATTTATCCCCTCTAGTGTTTTCAGGAAGGCCATGTGAGGTTCCTGAGTTTGTGAGGGTGGCCTGTAACATGCTACAATTTGTAGAGCAGTCTTGCCTATGGTTAATTGCACCTGGATGGTCTCCGATGCATCGTGCGTTGCCACCAGTCTTGAGGTGTGGGTGTCTTTGATGAATATGGATACCCCACCTCCTTTCTTGGTATTGTCCGGATTTTGGGGCGGAACGCATGATAAGAGGTAAAACCTGATAGTGCTGGGGTGCTCTCAGGAGCCTTGAACCAGGTTTCTGTCACTGCACAGACATCGATGTTCTCCATACTGAGAAGGGCCTCGAGTGCGTGCATTTTGAGATTTAGACTTCTGGCATTGAGCAGCATTACCCTTAGTTTTTTCCTTTTTGTGTTCTAGGGTGGTAGGTTTAGAATTTGAGCCTTGCCTAAAAAGGCACTATGGGGTGGCAAGAGCCTTTGCCAATATCCGGAATCCCAGGGGTGACAGGTGCAAGCCGTCCCTTGAAGCAGCGTGGCTTGTCCAGCATGTCATCCCAGGCAGACAGACATTGGATCCCCTTTGAATGACACCAGAGTTTAAGCCAATTGTTAAAGCTGATCATCTTATCTCTGTATTGTGGCATCATTCTTGGTGAAGGTAGGATACTGCTCAAGGTCAGGGTCATACCTGCCTGGGCTACATAATCAGAGAGCTCCTCAATGTCTCTTTTCATGTAGTCCAAGGAGGTGCGTCTCAGGTCGTTTACACCAGCGTGGACAATGACTGAGTCGTATTTGTACCTGCTGTTGAGAGACCTGAGTGCTTGCGTTATGTGGCGGATTCTAGCGCCCGACAGGCAGCTTACTGTGACCTTCTCCTTACTCAGTCTGGTGAGCGGGGCGTCAGTGTGTCTGACTATGGAGTCACCAATGACTAGTGTGTCTGGCATTGTGTTTGGCCTTAAGGGCTGTGACTGTTTGACACTCTGACTGTGAGGTCTATGTGTTGCAGGTGTTGTGTTCTGAGGTGGTGGTTGTTTGGGTGTCTGCTTTGGTGGCCTCTGCTGTTTTGGTAGATTTTTGATCAGAGCCGCGAGTATGTCTTTGTGTGTTTATGTGTATGATTTGAGGTTGTGATGGTACTATGTGAGACTGGGTCTATAGTGTGTGTGGTAACCTTCTCCTCCTGACTGGTCTTGCCAGTCCTATGTTGAGAGAGCTCAGCCTCCAGTTTGGCCGTATAGTTGCATCTCTCGCATGTATTTGTGTTTTGTGGGAGGAGGAGAGGGTTGTCTGTGTACATGAGGCAATTGTAACATTGCCTCAATATTCCCAGGTTCACCAGCTGAGCAGGAGAGGACACTAGCAACTGATCCTCGACATGCTAGAAGGACTAGACAAAAACGCGTTAAAAGAGATTCCGGGGACGTGGGTGACCGAGAAATGGGGGTTTGCCTTTTGGGGTGCTATCTATAAGAGTGCCGTATCAAGGTAATAAGTACTGTAGGAGCAAGTGCTAGGTTTAACAGATAGAGAAAAGTCTACTTGGAGTCAAGTAGAGATGATCTTTTTAGGTATTAGAGAAAGTGCTAGTAACAGGGATGCTTAAAGGTAAGATTGAAAAGAATGCACTCTGCAGTGTGCACTAGAGAAGTTAGATATGAAAGTAGGTAACTTGAGTTTTACCTGTTTAAAAGTTAAGGTTTAGTGGAGAGTTACTATTTTTAAAACAGTAAGATGGACTGAAAGGGGTGGTTACTTTTGTATTTTGGTGCTATGAAATACTGTAGGATGGCCAATAAATTTAAATAATTGAAGGGGTGGGATTTCAAAAGTGATGGTTTTGTGATTACTCACATAAGCCAGTGAAAGGAGAGAGAAATGAGATATATGGTCAGATTAACATAAGAGGCGGGCAACTAGAAAGACAGTGGTATTTAACAAGACAACTTAAATGGGTGGGAGGGAGGGAAAAAATTCTGCCTGACTCAGAACAGAGAGAGCTGTGGTCTCTTTTGAAGTTTTAATATGCTGTTAGAACAGAATGCAAGCAAAACACAAGATAAAGAAAACAAACTACAGTATTCAAAATATAGAAAGGCAATACAGAAATACAAAAAATAACAGCAAACTAACCTTTCCTTCACAGCAAAGTGTAGCAGAGTCTGGGCAAAGTGTAGCAGAGTCAATACAATATTGAATCATGAATTAATGAAAAATGTGTGTATCTACATAAATAGTCGCATTGCATTTTTAGCAGTTTTTATTTTCATACTACTTTTATATTGTCCAGCGCAACGGTCACAAAACCATCTGGAGGGGTAGAAAAATCTACTCCACAAGGTAACCAACAGACTTTAATAACTGGCGTAAATAACAATGACATTATAGATACAATTCCAGTTACCGGCTTTAACACTGGCAGTTCTACCAGATTTACGGGTAATGTGTGGGGATGTGTTTGTTCGGAAACCGAAAATCCTTTCAAAAATATTCAAGCACTGCCACTTTTCAATGCAGTAAATAGCACAAACAGCGATAATACACAAGCATGCAAGAAAGCTGTTTTTGATTTGGAAAGGTTGGTTATTAGGTTGACTACATTGCGTTTAGAGGTACAATACTTGAACGAGTGTATCTCATGCAATATTGTACCCCAGGGTTTAAGGACCGCCAAGTTTCCGAATTGTGTTGCTTAAACTTACTGACGAGATTAAAACAACAGATGAGAAAATAAAACAGTTCACTTGTTTTTCTCAATTTTTGCCACTATACAATAGTATAGAGGCTAAAACAGATAGACATAAGGCAACAATTACTATTAGGAAACAGAACAAGATGCGAAGGGACATCTACGCATATAACAACAACGAAGCGTACATAAGCACATATAGTGAAGGAAACGTTACTGCTGAGAACAATAACAGTAACAGGAGAGAGGTTGATTCTACCTCCAAATTTTCTAAATTTGTGGAAACAAATACTAATGGGAAGGACAATGGTGTATCTGAGAATTCCATTGACAATAACAATTTATGTCCTAACGGAGGGCAGATTGTGGATAACCACACGGCCACCATGAGCAACGATACCAACAATATGGGAAACATCGCCACTACCAGTTTTGCAGACGTGTTAGTTTCTAACAATAAACAGAATACCCCTTTTCGGGTGAATCAAGGACAAACCAAAAAGACTACCAGGTGGTTCAATTCTACCCAGTACAAGGGCAAACAGAAAGGGAAGAACAAAAGGAAGTGGTAACAACACATTTTGACAATAATGACTATTCCATGACTATAGTAAATTTAAGTGACACTCACCTTTCTGATTCATGCAACAATCTTTTAAGGAAGGGTTTTAATTTTATTCCTTCCAACAAAGTGGAAATAGGGAAATTGTTGGTAGAATTTAGGATTTTTTTGCGTAAATTAAATCTAAAATATAGTATGAAGGATGTCAACATGCCTTTTTCCACTAAGGAAAATACACTTAAAAGACCTAGTACTTACAACCCCCCTTTAGTCAACACACTTCAAGTGTTCCAGAAGATTTGTGAAACTGAATTTAGACAATTGGTAAATATAGAAAAAGAAGATAATTTGACATCTTTGGAACGTGAGGCTTTAGAATATCTTTCTAAGACTAAAGATATTAGGGTTATGAAAGCAGACAAAGGGGGTAAGATAATAATAATGAATACATCTGATTACAATAAGGCTATAAATACATTGTTGGAAGATAGGAACAACTATTGTAGAGTCAGTCTTGAATTTATTTTAAACTGTTATAGGAGGGTTAACACCTCCCTATTTGACATGTTTTGTCAGGAAGAACTAGACAAGGAAGATTATGACTTCATGTTAACCGAACATCCAAAAATAGGGAGTTTTTTTGGGATACCAAAAGTACATTATGGTACAGATGATCTGACATTTAGACCTATAGTGTCAGCAAAAAACTCCAAAACAGAAAATATCTCTATTTGGCTAGACAGCATTCTGAATCCAATAGCACAAAAAGCAGAACACTTTTTAAGGGATTCATGGCATTTGTTAGAAATTCTAGCAAAAAGTGATTTTTCTTACAATCAGGTTCACTTTGCAACGCTGGATGTTAAGAGTCTCTACACTTCTATTAACCAAGAAGAGGGTGTAGAGGGTATGAGACTCTATTTAGCTTCAAAGTCGAACGTGAGCAGTTTTAAGGTTAACACAATATGTTCACTCATGGAAATAGTTCTTGATAATAATTTTTTTGTATTTAACAAAGAGTATTACAAACAAATATCTGGAGTAGCAATGGGAGCCAGAGTTGCCCCAGCATTCGCTAACATTGTTATGTCAAATTGGGAGCATGAACATCTAAAAGCACACAATAGTTTTGACAAAGTTCTACTTTATGTCAGATACATAGATGATTTGTTCTTTGTATGGGGAGGGGACAAAACTGAATTTGAGAAAATGGTGGAGGATCTAAATAAAACAACAAGCTTCCTAACATTCAAAATTAGTGGTTTTGGGAAGGAAATAGATTTTTTAGACCTCACACTATATCTGGATTGTACAAATCATTCTTTGCATAGTAAGATATATCGGAAACCTTGTTTCACAAATCAGTATCTCCACAAAGAAAGTCTACACCCTGAACATATGAAGAAAAACGTAATAAAAGGGCAAATGATAAGGCTAAGTAGGCTAACATCGGATAATGAAATATATTACAAGGATTTATTGCTACTTAGGAAATTGTTCCTTGAAAGAGGATATCAACTCAAATAGTTGAAAAAATTGGAAAGAGAAGTAACTAATCTGAGACAAGGAGTAGCAAAACCCATTTTGTTGATCAAAAACAATGAGTTTTTGACAGGAGACACTGTACATCACACAGTGACTTCAGAAACAAGGGATTTTTGCACTATATTTCCGTTGCCTTTGTCTAATGAATTGTTTCATATTAGGGATATCATAGAGAAAAATTGGAGGATAATATTAGGGAATAGAGATCTTATGTTAAGTCTGGGTTTAACACCAAGATTCACTTATAGAAATGTGACAAATGTGAAGAAGATATTAGAATACAATAGTCATAGTAGAGAGACAACTACCAGAGCAGTAAGTAACAAAAAAGGAACCTTTTCATGTAAGGACTGCAAGCAGTGTCGTTACATTAGCAACACCTCATTTGTGACACTAAAACATCTAAATAGAACTTTTTGGGCACACAAATATCACAATTGTAACAGTGACCATGTGGTATATTTGGCGATGTGCGTTACATGTGGTTGTTATTACATTGGTAAAACGATAAGAGTTTTGAAAAGACGTATTTATGAACATGTCTTGGCAATCAAAAACAAAGATACCAACAATTCTTTGGCAAGACATGCTTTAATTTGTGATGATTTCAAAAAGTTTGAATTTTTTTTTTTGGATCTAATAGATAAAGATATGTTGATGGGAGACATCAACAACAAATTAGAGCAAAGAGAGACGTTGTGGCAGTTATTATTAGGGGCTGATTTACCCCCAGGGTTAAACGACACTATAAACATCAAATGTTTTTTACTGTATAGGTAGAATAATATATCAAATATATTTTATTCATTCACTATTATTAAGTATTTCATCCATTCATTATTATCATTTATTTGTCTTTTGAGCGTTGTTAAGAGTTAGTAATTTTAGAAATACAATGTTCATGATTAGATGAGGTATTTGACGATCAAATGTTCATATTTTTTTAAAAATTTATGATTTTTTAAAAATTCATGATTTGTCACAAAATTTATGACATCTACATAATTATATTTAGTTTCATAAAAAATCAATGAATTCATTTTTCATTAATTCATGATTCAATATTGTATTAATACACATTCACAAAGGTATGTCAGTAGTTTATTTATTTATTCATTCAGCAATATGCATATATTACTCATGCACATACATTTAAGTACATTTAATATTTTTGCATTTGTATTTTTGTTATCATAATATTTCAAGGTTTCATATGGTTTTTGTATGGTTACATTCATGAAAGGTTCACATGTAGGGGTGAATCATCACATTTTAGAATTATTAGATATGCAAGCATAAGTGTGTATCTACATAAATAGTCGCATTGCATTTTTAGCAGTTTTTATTTTCATACTACTTTTATATTGTCCATTAGGAGCAAACAAAGCTACATTTTGGATTGTTTTATTGATGTACTATGACATGTTTATGCAACTTAGGTTAAACAACATATATTAATTAATTAATTTTTTGGGGATATTCATTGTGAATCCATTCACTCATTATGTTACATCATTTCCTGTTTTTCTTGTATAAAAATGGGAACATGGAGAGTTCCCGTTTTTCTGACGAAGTTCACATTTTATAATAAAGTGGAAGAAAGTGCTAATTTGCATCTACTTTGTGGTATCTTTTTTGCAACGGCTGAGCCTTCTGTTCCTTTGTTGGCGTTTTCAATATGTATGGTACTTGAATCATTTGAATTTTTCACTTATTGGTGAAGTTTATTGTTTGGTGTTGTGCTGGAGCATATTTAAA
Organism: Protopterus annectens; assembly: GCF_019279795.1. NCBI lineage: Eukaryota > Metazoa > Chordata > Ceratodontiformes > Protopteridae > Protopterus > Protopterus annectens. The sequence goes on from NC_056729.1 coordinate 51,049,407, forward strand.
CTTTTTTTCACTGTGTTTTTATTCAGATGAAGTCTTGCTTGAGGGGGATGAAAGTGCTAAATTAACACAAATAAACTTATATAAACAAATTGGGAGACAACTGAATGAAGTATGTGTTTTGATTGACCACTAGTCAAATGCTATATTGGTCAACAATGTTTTGCTAATGATCTGATTTTGCTAGTTGGTGTTATTCTCAATTGTGTATATGAAACACTGCAAAACTGTATAACATTTGAGATTACACAGATTCTCCTTTTCCCTAATGCTGTGTGATCTCAGAGTTGGTATATATGGGAGTTCACATTTTTTTACTGGGAGCATACAGATTTTTGCAGTGGAATTGTGTTTGCACAGGACAATGCTGTGGGGCTGTATGCAGAAAAAATACAAATCTTTTGATGTGCTGTAAATGGTGGAATTCGCTATTGTAGTTAGCAATGTTGGTTACTTTGCATTCAGAGATTAGGGGTCAACTAAACTGTTGTCAATGGTAATGTTAGCCAACCTCTACGCGCGTGTGTGTGTGTGTGTGTGTGTGTGTGTGTGTGTGTGTGTGTGTGTGTGTGTAAGTTTGTATGTATATAGCTGAAGTGCCCTAAACCTTACTCTAGACCATAAAATGCCCTATTTAGAGTACAATGAAAAAGATGCCTCCACAGCAAATTACTGCATGATATTCACCATTTTGCTTTCACAAGTATAGAAGCCAACACTCTGGGGTAAAACATACAGCATTTATCAAGATCATATTTGCCACATAAATTCAACATTTTTGCCCATAAAGCTACAAATTTCACAAATGCTACTCAGCACTGGAGACACATTAACTGCAATATGATTACTTTGGACTGCCTATCTTCAGCACCAATAATGTGGCTGGCTACAGTGCAAGATACTAAAAAATGGTGGCAGCGTTACTTCAATGCATATTGATATTCAGAGAACTGCAGCTCTCCATTTTTGTCAACTACTGTATATCCTTTTATTCCTTAGAAAGAAATATCAGAGCTGAATGGCATCCAGTGCTTCTGCTCATGCTGGTTCTTCTGCAGCAACTCCAGAAAACATCCATTCATGAAGTCAGTGAAAAACTTTGACTTGTAGATAATTGCAATTTAGTGTGCTATCAATATACTGATACATTATAAGTAATTTCTCATACGAAAGTAATGCATCTGGGTACTAGTCAATATATATAATCTTTTATATTCACGTACTGTCATGTAATTTAATACACTCTTGGATATGAGTTCACTGTCTTGTTCCAATTGAAATAATTCACTGCTGAGTGTTCCTCTTCACTTGTACAATATATCCAATGCTTAGTTTAATGCTTCCATGTAACAAGCTACTATGATATAGAGAAATTAGCTTTTCTGAGAGCTTTAATTTTATGGCACAAAACATCAAACCACTAGATGCTACAAGTTTATTTTATGTATTTTCCTCTGTGCTTAACTTTAAATAATCATGGAAAATCAGCATAAAACGAGCAGTACTTGCATTTAAGGATATGGTTATCAACTTCATGTCCCATACACAAATTTCTAGGCTTCTTGCACTAGAAAGCCATAACCTGTTTCTGTAAATGCTTGAAATTTATAGCTGCCATTTAACAAAATAATGAATCCTAGAGAAACAGTTTCTTTGGAAAGTATGCAACTTTTTGTTTTGAACAAACAATAACACTGTCATGATACTTAGTATAGGGGTAACATTTTATATTACACATGATACACACAAATGATTATATGCACATCTGTTTGAAAAGAGTTTTGTTTGTGAAAAGGACAGAATGCACAAATGAGTGAATGCTCATTTGTGTGAATCACATATGGCTGAATTTAGTTGTATACAGTGTAGGTAAGCAAATCCGCGGTGGTGGTGCTGCGGTAGCGTTGTCGCCTCACAGTAAGAAGATGTCCGGTTCGATTCTCAGCTACAGCATCTTCTGCGTGGAGACATGTGTGAATGGGCGTACCTTCATTGAAGGTTGTGCGTCAGGGTTGGCAACTCGGCACGTAAAAATCTATTGCCAATCATTAGCGGACTGGAGTTCCGCTGTGGCGACCCCTAACCGGAAAAAGCCGAAAGACTCAACAACAGTGTAGGTAAGCAGGAGTGTGCAGGAAAATTAATGTTTGACTGAAAAAGTGGTGACTGTGAAGATGTGCAAGACTGTGTTATAGCAGTTGTGAATATGCAGGTGTTCGCTGGTTGGGGTTAGAGTAAGGGTTAGTTTATGGGACAGAATCAGTGTTATGCATGTTTTGTGTTATCTGTGTTCTTTTGTCTTGTGTAGTAGTACTGTTTGGGAAAGGGTTTTAGTAACAGAATGTGTAGGGTTAGGGTTAACACACATGAATAAGATGGTCTTGGCTGACTGGCATACATTTGACTCCTTAACTTGCACATATGTTAAATCAATGAAAAACAAAGTAACATTCATCCATCCAGCTTCTAATAACTCACTTTATATTTTCCAGGGTTGTGGGGTAGCTGGGCCTTATCACAGCAGTAAAAAAATGTGCAAGGTAGTGCTGTAAGTTATTTTGCATAGAAAGGCACCTCATCCATGATCTGAACAGGATAACATCTTGTTGTGAAGAGGCAATGCCACTCACTATTCCACTGTATGCACATACAATTCTCCAATAAATGCTTTAAAGTAAATGTGTTAATGGCTTACTAAATTTTTGAACAGAAAATTCAACTTTTCACTTACCATAGAATGTCAGGTAACCAAATAAGGCAGTCAGAAGGTACATGGTAAACATGGCGAGGAAAGAAACATTAGAAACTTTCTGCATTTTTTGTTGTGAACGTCTGAAAACAGAAAGCAGTTAAAGATAAGTCTGACAATATGTTATTTAACCATTTTAAAATCAACCTTACAATTATGTGAGCTTTAAAATGATCTAAAATGTACACGTACAACATTTTTCCACTTAGTCTTTCCCAATAAACTTGCTTAGTTATAGCCTGATATACTGCATAATTGAGCTAGAACATACATGCACTTGTACAATACCCACGATATCACAAGGAAATTCTACTTGACCCTTACATTCCTTGAAGGCTAAACAAGGCTTTGTTTTCTGAAAGCCACAATGCTGCAAATTTTTATCCACAACCACAATTAACAAAATGTTACGATACCTATAAGTTTACTGTAGTACAGTAGGGTATATATCTCTGAATACTGGGGAACTCATTGACAAAGAAATACAGGATGTGTAGAACACCTTGTTCATTAAAGTAGACACAGTAAAAATCTTATGGAGGCTGGTAACACATTCAGATTGCCTGAGTCTATATTGATCAGATATTACAATATTTATGTTTGTACTATTCAAAAAGTTCAGTAGCCATACAAGCCAGACCTATTTTACTGGACTATGAAATCTGCAATTAATAACACACTACCTGATTTTAAACTTACAGAAATATGAAAAATCGTATTTTCCATAATGTATCATACAAGTATCTTGTAATATCTCCAGAGCTGTACAACTTAGAAGATGAGAATCTGTGACAGTTTTGCCTTCTGTCATGCAAGCTTTAGGATAATACCATCATTGGTGGCCCTAGGTTTCTTTTCTTACTGTACACAGTAGCTAGCTGGTGAGACACTTAGGATGTGAAAAAACACAAAACACCAAAACACCATACTAGTAATGTATAGAATATATGATACACTCATAATCCACTGTTACAAAATGAAAGCTCATTTCCCCTTCAGAAAAGAGTGACTGCCCTAGTGTTGTAAATCCTGGCCATGTTCACAACATATGGTTTAGATGAAGTGTAGTTTGCTATGGTGTAACAAATCAAGGGTGTAGCTACCAATACAACAGGTGGGAAAATATCATGCAAAGATATTTGCACCCCAGTAGAAATAGAAAAAAGAAGTTATGTCCTTACCATAACGTTCCATGTGGAGTGTTCATCTCGCCTTTGTTCTTACACATGGGTTCGGAGCCGATCCTCGGCTCCGTGCCGGCCGACTGCAAGCTCTGCATCGAGAAGAAGCTCGAGGACATGTAATACCCACAATCCCCCTCTGCCTTTACCTCAGATCTAGTTTGCAAGCAAACCAGGCAACAATCACGCATACACACCAAACTATATACATAATTACCTATATACAACATACCAAAGGTATGATAGTAATACCAACACTGCAACAGCAGAAGGAGAATATTCCAGACCAGGCACCAAATCGAACGTTCTTCCTAAGGGTGGGAAGGGTGGGAGTGTAATAACCAAGGCGAGATGAACACTCCACATGGAACGTTATGGTAAGGACATAACTTCTTTATGTGAGAGTGTTCAATCTCGCCTTTGTTCTTACACATGGGTAGCGTCCCTAGCTCCATGATCCTGAGGAACTCAAGGGAGAACGTTCTTGAGCACAGTGGAACCAAAGGTTGCCCTATCCCTAGAAACCCTGTCCACTTTGTAATGAGAAATAAAAGTATGTGGTTTAGCCCAAGTAGCAGCCGCACAAATGATGTCTAAAGGTAGACGAGCTGCATGAGCCAAAGATGTAGAAATTGATCTGGTAGAATGTCCTCTGGGTTTTGCTGATAATGTTTGATCAGAATTTTCATAAACATAAATGATACAATCAGTTAGCCACTTAGAAAGTGTTCGTTTCAGAACTGCAAGACCCTTTCTGCTGTCAGCAAAAGCTATAAATAGCTGATCAGATTTTCTGTGATCTTTTGTTCTATCCAAATAAAATCTGAGTTGTCTATGGACGTCCAGTTTGTGCAACATATACTCTAATTTATTAGAGTGGTCTTTAAAGAAGGTGGGTAATTCAATGGACTGGTTAATATTACCAGTAGAACAAACTTTGGGAAGAAAGGATGGATTAGTGCGTAGGGATACTCTGTCGAATGAAAAATTAAATAGGGATGTTTGACCGAAAGAGCCTGCAGCTCAGACACCAGTCTAGCCGATGTAATAGCCACTAGGAATAATGTTTTCCATGACAAAAATTTCAAAGTGCAACTCGAAGCTGGTTCAAAGGGTGGTAGCATCAATTTAGAGAGCAGTAAATTTAAATTCCACGGTGATGTCGGGCTTCTGACTGGTGGTCTGATATGAAAAGAACCTTTTAAAAGGCTTTACAGAGTCTGTGAGCCATAATAGGCGCACCACATTCTTCTATATGATAGCTAGAAATGGCAGCTAACTGTACTCTCAAGGTAGCCGGAGAAGCTCCTTCCTGAAATAATTCGGTTAGAAATTCTAAGACCTTATTCAACGGAGCTGTAACAGGGTCCAACTGATGTGACTCCGCCCAAAAGACAAAACGTTTCCATTTACTAGTATAAGTCTTTATGGTAGAAACTTTATGAGAAGCTACCAATATATCCTGAACCGCAGTAAGGGAATTGACCTGGCTAAGGAAGCGGAGCAGCCAAGCTGCCAGATGGAGAGATTCCAGGATGGGTGAGGAACTCCTGACGAGTGAGTCAGTAGATCTGGCTCTGGGTCCAGCATCCAAGGTCCCCAACGCGGTGCTGCAAGAGAAAGGGGAACCAAATTTGACGAGGCCAGAACGGAGCAATGAGAATTATAGTCCTCTGAAGGTTGTTTGCTTTCTGCAGAAACTTTGCAATCAGGGGAAATGGAGGAAAGGCATAAAGGAGACCCAGGGGCCAATCGTGCACCAGCGCGTCCCTTGGGACTTCCCCTGGAGGGGGTAATAGGGCAAAGTAGCTCCTGCATTTGGCGTTCATTGGAGACGCAAACAGATCGCAGGTAGGCTGGCCCCATTTGCGAAAAATCTGTTCCGCAACTGACTGTTTGAGGGACCACTCGTGAGGCATTAATATTGCCCTGCTCAGCCTGTCGGCTATGACGTTGGATGACCCCGGGATGTGCGTTGCGATCAGAAAGCGACCGGTGGACTCTGCCCATTGCCAAATTCTCATGGCCTCTCTGCATAGTTGGTAGGACTTGGTTCCCCCTTGCTTGTTTATGTACCAGACTACGGACATGTTGTCTGTCTGAACTGCAATGGTCCCTGGAGGAAGAAGGGGAGCAAAGTGTTGCAACGCCAAAAACACTGCCCTCAACTCCAGAACATTGATGTGCAGATTGTACTCTAGATTGGTCCATTCGCCTTGGACTGTCTGTCCCTGAAAGATGCCCCCCCACCCTATCAGGGAAGCGTCCGTGGTTATCGTCGCTGACGGCGTGGGTAGCACAAATGGTCTTCCGCCGGATAGGTTGCAAGTCTGTAACCACCACATTAGGTGTGATTTGCATGTTTTCGTTATCAGAATTTCGTGAGTCAGTGGAAGATGTTGGAATGACCATTGTGCAAATAGAAGCCATTGTAGCACTCTCATGTGCAGTCTTCCCAGTGGTATTGCTATGAGAGAAGCTGCCATGAGACCCAAAACTTTCAGAACAATTTTTGCTGGGGATTTTCTGGACGACAGCAGAAGGGAAATGTTGAACTGAAGTGCTACTATTCTTTCTGACGGAAGTTTTAGAATTAACTGACGCGTATCCAATTCCGCTCCTATAAATAAGATATGCTGTGATGGCTGTAGCAAAGATTTTTCGAAATTTACTGAAATGCCAAGGTGTGTACAAAGTTGTAGGCAGTAATCCCTGGCTTGAATCAGTTGACGCCTGGTGGTGGCAGACAGGAGCCAGTCGTCCAGATACGGAAACACCTGGAATCCTAGGCACCTCAGATGAGACGCTACCACTGCCATGCATTTGGTGAAGACCCTGGGGGCTGTGGTCAGGCCAAAGGGCAGGGCTCGAAACTGATAGTGACTGGCTCCCAGCCGGAAGCGCAAATGATCTCTGGACGCCCTGGCCATCTTGATGTGGTAGTATGCGTCCTTCAGATCTATTGAGCACATCAAGTCGTCCTTCCGTAAGAATGGAAGGATCGATTGAAGCGTGACCATTCGGAACTTTTCCTTCTTGACAAAGGTGTTGAGATGACTTAGGTCCAGAATTGGCCTCCAGTCCCCTGTTTTCTTTGGAACTAAAAAGAACCTTGAGTAAGTTCCGAATCCTATTTGGTCCGCTGGGACTGGTTGGATGACTTTTTCTTAGCAGCTTTGAAATTTCTGTAGCTGCTGGTTCTCGCAGATGGGGTGGTACATCTGGGATTTTTTTCTTTGGAATGGGGGTGGATAGGAATGGGATTTTGTAACCTCTGGTAACGACGCTTTTTACCCAATTGTCCGAAGAAAGGTTTTGCCAGGCCTGAGGGTATAAAGCTAAGCGACCCCCGACTGCCTCCAGAGCAGGACAGTCGGGCCTCCTCTCAGGAGTGCTGAAAAGGTTTGCCAGGGAGGTTATCCCTGTCACCTTGGTTTTGCGGACCCCCTCTGCCGCCAGGGCGGCGTCTTCCACCTCTGCCCCCCCCTCTGCCTCTAGAGGGGGCATCACCCTGTGTGTCTGGAAAAGATCTTTGGGGTTTTCGGAACCACATTTTCCCACCACGTTGCCCTTTGGGGTACGGTCTGGAAGGGGTGGAAAAACGGACTCCGACAGCAGACAGAGTCTTTCCCTCCTGTTCACACCGGGTAAGGGTCTCCTTTACTTTAGGGCCAAAAAGTGTGGCTCCATCAAATGGGGCGTTAGTAAAGGAAGACTTAAAGGCTTCCGCAAACGAACATAAGCGCATCCAGGATTGCCTACGAAGAGCAATCGCTGAAGCCGCTGCCCTACTCGATCCTTCGGCTGCATAGGATATCAGCCTCATGGACGAAGTTCACAATAGACGTAAGGGTGTTGAGCTGCGCTGTAACTTTTTCGAGACAGCAGCATCTGTTGCACCCTGGAGGGTATCTCCCAACTCTTTGACTAGATCCCTCTGTAAACGAGTAAAATGGGTCAAATAGTTCAGGGAACGCATAGAGAAAGCCGCTGAACTGAAAATGCGCTTCCCATATCTGTCCATGGTCCTAGAATCTTTGTTAGGCGGATGGACAGATGAGGAAGACTCCGACATCTCCTTTTTCGTGGCTGCTGCCACCACCATGGCGTCTACTGGAACCCCTTTGGTAAGGTAAGCTTTGTCCTGTGGTGCCGTGATGTACTTATTTGGCTTCCTAGGGACAGGTTCCACTGTGTCAGGGGTCTCCCACGCCCTCGAGCAATTAATTCCATTAACTCATCAAAGGGCGGAGTGACCCAGGAGGAGGAAGGACGGGCACCAAATGCCTTCAGCAAAACTGACTCATCCTCAGAAGGGGGGAGGGCTTGCCAGTCACCTCTCTGCTTAAGGATCTCCAAGATGTCAGCAAAAGAGACATCCTCTGAAGGTGACTTAGGGGACCCTTCTGACTCATCTAAGTCAGTATCAGATGTTAAGGATTCTTGTGGAGAATCCAAGTGTCTCCTCTTACACAGTCTTTTCCTAGGAACTTCTTCGTGGGGAGCATCCGAAGAAGCCTCCGAGGAAGAGGGGGCACCCTCCAGGGGTGGCTGAGACACTGGTGCCCGACGCTTGACGTGGCCGTGGGTGCAGAGGAGGATAACGGTCCTTTGCGGGGAGGAGAAGCTGTACCTGCTGATGTGGTTGTCTGGGTAGACAACACCTTCCTCATGAGGTCGAAGGCCCCCGGGCCCCGAGTCGAGGTATCCCCCGGTTCCCAAGAAATGGGCAGAATACCCAAAACAGGAACCGAAGGCACCGACCCCGAGGACGGAACCGAATCGATCCGTGCCGAGGCTCCGAGAGGGAGAGTCGGAACCGAAACATCGGTCCGACTCTCGGTTCCCGTTCCAAGGACAGACCTTCGGGCCCGAGACTCCGGTACCGGATCGGATGGAGTCGAGGTAAACGGTACCGACCGAGAAAAGGACGGTTCAGGCACCGAGGGCTCCACAATCATCAGGTCAGCTTCTTCCGGCTCCGAAGACAGAACAGGTCTCGGAGGAGGAACAGATGGAGATAGTGGCAGGCCTTCAAGTCTCGACATCAACTGAGAGGAGACCGAAATAAGTTTGGACAAGGCCGTATGCTCCATAAGCTTCTGCACCACACGGTCCACGTCGGTGTCGGAAAGGGCTCTAGAAGAACGAGTCGAAGGGATCGAAGACGGAGCCGACCTCAACAGAGTCGGAGGGGGGAGCTCCGTCACCGGTTCCAAGACTCGAGGCTCGGAAACTGCCAATAGCTGAACACTCGGCCCCGAAGTCTGTGGAACCGGTGATCTAACTACACTCGAAGAGCTCGGAGCCGATGACTTTGGCTCCGACGTCTTCGACCCCTTCAAAGACTTGGATGCCTGGTCTGAAGCATCCAAAGCCTCCTGGAAAGAGGGTTTCAGTAATCCTCTATCCATCAGTTTCCTGCGCCTATCTGTCATGACCCTCCCACTAAAAGAGTGACAAATAGAGCAATCCTCTTGTAAGTGGAGAGGGCCAAGACAGTAGACACAGGAACTGTGGTTGTCTGTGACCGACATTTTTTGGCCACACTGACAACGTTTAAAACCAGATTTCATCTTTTCAGACATATTAACAATGAACACAGTCAAGTCCAGTAAAGAGTCCAATCCAGTAAAAGAAGTCAAATCCGGGTAAAAGTCTGTTAGATAAAGCTAAACAATACTAACAAGTTTCTAGTCAAACTAAGTCGAATCCGAAGTTTAATCCAGTAATAAAGTGCCAAAAGGCAAGATTACAAAAAATTTTAGTCACAAGTCAAGAAGGGGTAGGCCCCGAAAAACTCTACTCGAAAGTTAACAAGTTAACTTGTTCAAAGTATAGAGAATTCCTGCACTCACACACCTACTCTTTAACTAAGTAACTAATTTTAAAGAACTTTTCTGAAAACAGTACAGAATAGATAAAATATCTTATCTGAACAGCCCCGAGCTAGTCTCCAGCGATGCGTACTGCAGCAGCGGCAAACTAGATCTGAGGTAAAGGCAGAGGGGGATTGTGGGTATTACATGTCCTCGAGCTTCTTCTCGATGCAGAGCTTGCAGTCGGCCGGCACGGAGCCGAGGATCGGCTCCGAACCCATGTGTAAGAACAAAGGCGAGATTGAACACTCTCACATTATAATTTACCCAAATCCAACAACAGAAAGTCGGACTTATTTTGTTCTGTGCTACATTGCAAGGAAAATATTTTTAAACAAGTACAGCACCAATCTCCATTATGCAAGATAAAACAATCTTGCCTCTGCAGATACTGCTGAATAGTAAAGTAGTTTAAAATGTTTCTGAAGAAAAAAAAAGTTCTTTGATGCAGAAGCAAGACTGGTCAGTTAACAGCTCCTGGATCACTCAGTTTTGACACTTCAGGAAGAATCTGGAAGAGGAACTGTCAGCACTTGGACTAAAAAATTTGAAGCCTTAAAACATGCCTTTCAGCTAGTTTATTTTGTTGAGCATTTACAGCTAGCGTTGAAGAGGTAAGACTTACTCTGAGTATACAAATCAGGGTAGTTTATGCAAAAAGGTAAAATGAAAATACGTTCTTGAAATTGCGCAATATGTCAGTGACTCACACTACTGCCATTCGATTCACATGGATGTTAAATAAAAATGATTTGCTTGTGTCTAGCATGACTCGTACTAAGGAGGCTTGAAGTGGATTTCAGGAGAAAAATTCCATGATCACTTTACAGAGGCAGGCCCACTGAGATATAATAACCATATCAACAATGTTTCTGGTGCATTACAATATAGTAGAATGGTTTAATGATATAACCAAACAAATTAAAAAAAAATGCCACAATAAAAAAACATTAACCAAACAAATTAACTGGGCACTGCTACGGTCCACAAGAAAGTACCATCATAACAAACAAACTATTTGGTTTGTTATGAGTGTACTTTCTTTGGACTGTAGCAGTGCCCAATTGATTTGTTTGGTACAATGAAATAACTGAGATATAGTGCCAACCATAAATCAACTCATTAGTTTTCCAGTCCCTCCTAGGAAAATAGCATTGAGAAAGACAAAATGTGTACCAAGCAAATGCAGCAAAATGAACTGCCTAGTACTTTGTTTCTGACTTGCTGAAATAACACCAACAGAAGTTATTTAGATCTGAAAGTTTTGGGTTAGCACCATACCACTCAACTTGCTTGGTCAAGACTTCTGGACAAAGCCAAAAATAATGGAGGAATAATTTTAGGAACAATTTATAAACATTTGTGTAATTCACTTAAAAAAAAGAAGTTATGCTCTTACCATAACGTTCCATGTGTGCTGTCCATCTCATACTCTATTCTCACTTGTGGGTTGGATCTGATGCGTTGGATCCATCTTGGCCATTTCTTCAGCTCGAGGTCTTCAGCAAATCTCATGGCCCTCATTCTTTACCTATAATGCAACCCCGTAGTTACCTCAGATCTTGTTTGCCCCCAGCAGCACATGGAAGAAGAATTTATATAGTAGCAGCTTACTGATATATATGAGAGGGTATATGTATACCTATGCATATGTCTATGAATTAGTATCAGACTGAAACGGTATATTCTCTGAGGCTACATGGTCCTGCTGAATCCCTATTGTGTTACTCAGTCTACCAAGAGTATAGGCAGGGGACAAGGAGGGAGGGTTGTGAAAATAAAGGATGACATGGACAACACACATGGAACGTTATGGTAAGAACATAACTTCTTTATGTGATGTTGTCAGTCTTGTCTTTATTCTCACTTGTGGGACTCCCAAGCAACTAAACTCTCGGGTGGCTCATGGGAGAACACTCCTGAGAACCACAGAACCAAAGGGGGCTCTATTTCTAGAGGCTAAATCCACTTTGCAATGAGTAATAATGGTATGAGGTTTTGCCCAAGTGGCTGCAGCACAGATATTAGCCAATGGTAATCTAGCCTGAAAAGCTGCAGATGTGGCCATGGATCTAATGAAATGAGCTTTAACCACATTTGGGAGGGCTCTGTTTTTAGAATTTTAAATGTGGAATATGCATAACGATAGCCATCTAGATAAATTGACTTTTGAAACTGGTGGACCTTTTCTTGTATCAGAATATGAGACAAAAACTGATCCAATTTTCTTAATTCCGAAGTTCTATGTAAATAGAAACATTACTGTCTGTGAACATCTAGGAGATGCAAGGAATACTCTCCTTTATTTTGGAAGTTGGGAAAGAAAACTGGAAGGCCTATAAATTGGTAGAAAGAATGGGTTATTATGTAATGGCACTCTGTCTTTGTGGAAGACTAGATATGGAGTTTTTTTGTGGACAAGGCCTGCAACTCAGATACTCTTCTGGCTGAATTAATAGCGACCAAGAACAGAGTTTTCCAGCAGAGATATTTCATGTCACATGTAGCTGAGGGCTCAAAAGGGGGAAAATATTAGATAAGATTAACCTGAAATCCCAAGGGGATGGATGCTTATATGGAGGTAATAAGATAACAATGCACTTCAAAAATTATTTGCAAGGTCTGTGTGAAATGATAGGATGATCATTTTCTCCTATATGAAAGTTAGAAATTGCAGCTAGTTGAATAACTGTAACTGCCGCTGCTCCAGCATTGAAGATCTCTGACAGAAACCGTAAAACAGAGTGTACTGGTGCTGTAAAAGGATCTATTTTATTAAATTTGCCCATACATTTGCTTTTGTAAAGTTTTCGAGTAGATGTTTTATGAGATGATAATATTCTTGATTGGGGAGGAGAGTGATGGAAACCTGGCAATTAGGCATACTGGAGCAGCCAAGCTGTTAATTTTAAGGTGTATAGGTTGGGATGAACCATTCCTGACAGATGTGTCAGAAGGTCTGGAACTGGGTCCAGAATCCAGGGTTCATCTCGAAGATGAAGATGAAGCTGAAGAAAGGGGAACCAGATTTGATGAGGCCAGTAGGGAGCAATTAGGATAACAGTTGTCTCCAACAGACTGGCTTTCTGAAGAAACTTTTAATTAGTAGAATTGTGGGAAAAGCGTTAAGAAGTCCCGGGGCCAATCGTGAACACGTGCATCCCTTGCTGACTCCCAGTAGGAGGGATCAGGGTGAAGTAGTTGCTACATTTGGCATTATTGGGTGATGCAAAGAGGTTGCAGCAAGGCTGGCCCCATTTCCGGAAGATCACTTCCGTAACATTCTGATTAAGGGACCACTCGACGGGCATAGAATGGAAGTGACTGGCTCCTAGCCGTAGTGCAAGAACCTTCTGTACCGCCTGTCCATTCAAATATGGTAGTACGTGCCCTGAAGGTCTAGAGAGCACATCCAATTGTCTTTTTCCAAAATGGAAGTATCGAATGCAGGGTCACCATCCGGAACTTGGTCTTTTTTACTGATTTGTTTAGACTGTTGAGATCTAAAATGGGCCTCCAGTCCCCTGTCCTCTTTGGAACTAAAAAGAATCTTGAGTAAGTTCTGGATCCTCTCTGGTCTGTGGGGACTTCTTGGATGACTCTTTCTTAGCAACTTTAGAATTTTTATAGCTGCTTGTTCCTACTGGGTAGAACATCTGGAACCACTTTGTTTTTGGGGATAGGAAGGGAGAAGGGAATGATGTATCCTCTGGAAATTACGTCCTGCACCCATCTGTCATTTATCTTTAGCCAGGTTTCTTGGTGCAAAGACAATCGATCCCAGACTGCCTCCAGAGGCCAGCAATCGAGCACTCCTTCAGGAGCACTGGAAGGGTCTCCCAAAGAAAGATTCTCTGGAGCCCTGGTTTTGCAGGCCTCCTCTGCCTCTATTGCAGTGTCTTCCATTACTGTCCCCTCCTTTACTTCTGGGGTAACCTTCGCCTTGTGTGTCCTGGTAAGACCTCTGAGATTTTCTGAACTACATTTTCCCACTACTTTTTTTGACCCTTGGGAAAAGGTCTAATAGGAGTGGAAAAACGCACTCCAATGACAGACAAGGTTTTGTCCTCTTGTTCACACCTGGTGAGCGCTTCCTTCACTTTTGGCCCAAAAAGGTAGGAGCCGTCAAAAGAGGCATTAATGAAGGAAGACTTGAAGGGCTCCACAAAACCGCAAAGGTGCATCTAGGCCTGCCTCCTAAGACAGATTCCCGAGCCTGTTACCCTACTCGTTCCACCTGCTGCATAAGAAATGAGTCTCATGGATGAGCTGACAACTGAATTCAAGGTGACAAGCTGAGCACTGATTTTCTCTGCCGTTGCATCAGCTACGGCCCCTTGGAGAGAGTCTGATAATTCTTTAATCAGGTCCCTCTGCAATCTGGTGAAGTGGATGAGATAATTCAGAGACCGCAAAGCCAAAGTCGTTGATGAGAAGATGCACTTCCCATACCTATCCATAGTCCTACAATCCTTATTAGGCGGATGGACAGAGGAACTCATTTCAGAGAGTTCCTTCCTAGTGGCTGTCGCCACGACCATGGCATCAACCCCTACAGCCTTGTTAGAAAACTTTTTTCTTTTGGGGCAGTAATGTACTTATTTGGCCTCTTAGGAGTGTGGTCTCCCAAACCTTTCATGAGATTAATTCCACAAGCTTGTCCTAAAGGAGGCATCACCCAAGAAGGTGAAGAGCGAGATGCAAAGGCCTTCGAGGAAGACCAACTCCTCACCTGAAGGGGTGGAGTACTGCCAATCACCTCTCTGTTTTAATATTTCTAGGATGTCTCCAAAGGAGACATCTTCAGGAGGTGATCATAGGGACCCTTCTGCTTCATCAAGGTCAGTGTCAGATGTGATACACTCCTCCAGGGAGTCAAGATGCTTCCTCTTGCATGTCCTCTTCCCAGGGACCTCTTCAGTGGGATACTCTGGAGAGGTTTCAGAAGAGGGGGGGGTCTACCCTGAGGTATAGCTTGAGGCCTAATGTCTCTGTGGACCTGTGGAGAGGGTACCTAAGAAGACAAAGACACCTCTACTGAAGAGGGAGGAAGAACTGAAACAGATCGTGTCTTAGACTGCGAAGTAGTCAACGCCTCCTCATTGCCTCAAAGGCAGCCCCTTCCTGCTCTGAAAAACTCCCAAGATCTGACAAACAAGTTGTTGGAGCTGAGGAATCTCTGGAGCAGAAGAGAGCAGTTCCGAAGCAGATGTAGGAGCCAAACTCACCTGTGCTCAGGCCGCCATGAGGCACAGTCAGATCCAAAAGATCCGAAAAGTTTCCACAGACCCAACAGGGGAGTGAAAGCTTCTAGAGGTCTTCTGCTCCGAAGGCATATAGACACTCGGAGCAGATATCTGATCCAAGGAAGGTATGGGTCCCGGACCTGACACAGACGCAACTTGGATATCGGAATCTTCCACCTCTGAAGGAGGGGGATGGACCGGGGAGGAAATGTGGCAGAAGAGGGGGGTTGAGTCTGATCAGATTCTTTTGGGCTCAGATCCAAAAGTATTTCGCCAAAGCAGGTGTCCTCAAACGTCTCTCTATGACCCTATCCATGTCTT
This sequence comes from Protopterus annectens, assembly GCF_019279795.1. Classification (NCBI taxonomy): domain Eukaryota; kingdom Metazoa; phylum Chordata; order Ceratodontiformes; family Protopteridae; genus Protopterus; species Protopterus annectens. Next base: position 51,064,780 of record NC_056729.1, read on the forward strand.
CATCAGATAAACTCCTGGTAGACCTAGTGGATGGGGTAGGTGACCTTGATGTAACTAGTAGTGGAGAAGAAACCTTTTCAATAGAAGATCGGTTCCCATGTTTATGTTCAGTTGTAGCAGTTGGCAGCAATGAAATTCCCCACTCCGAGGGAGTTTTGGAACCAGGAGGAGATGTCTGCTCTGATACAGCCTTCGGCTCCGTTAACTTTGGAGCCTTCTGCTTTGGCTCCGATTAGGATTTCCGCTCCGATGAACGTCTTTTAGTGGTTTTGTCGGAAGATTCGGCGATATAGCCTCAGAGAAAGGCGACTTCAAAAGGCCTTTCAAAATGTGTTTATTTTTACATTCCATTAATGCCCGCTGGTTGAAATTGTGGCAAATGGAATAAGACTCTTGCAGATGAAGAGGTCCCAAACAATACACACATAAGGTGTGTGAATCTCTAAGGGGCATCTTCTTACTGCATTTTTCACATTTTTTGAAGCCCAAACTTTCCTGTTTCTGTGACATGACTAAGGAAGAGAGAGGGAAAGACAAAAAAATAGAAACAGTCACTTCCAAATGTAGAGCAAGTCCTCTAATTTAAACGGACTTCACACAAACACACACACACACACACACACACACACACACACACACACACACACACACACACACACACTTTTTTTTTTTTTTTTTTATTAAGAAAGTGGAAAGCAGAAGATAGAAGATAAGGAACGTCCTCTAACTAAAAATAGACGTTCCTACACACACTCTAACTAAAATGGATGTCAAATAAGGGAAAAGAAGTAAAACAGAAAAACTAATTTAAATAGTTATAGAAGCAGAAGAAAAAGATAATGTTCTACTAAATAATGTAGCCAAAAAACTAAGTACTTATCCAGAGGTACAGCTGTTGAACCTCTTCGCTGCATGACAAACGAAATCTGAAGTAGCTATGATGTTGCATTATGGGTAAAGAATGAGGCCCACAATGTTTGCTGAAGACCTCGAGCTGGAGAAATGGCTGAGACGGATCTGATACAGTGGATCCAACCCACAAGTGATAATAAAGGCGAGATTGAAAACATCACATTTGATAGATTTAAGTTCGGCCTCAATATGCATTTTTTGAACAACAAGTAGTATAAAACTCTAATGACTGGTATTCTTGACCGACTAATCAGGAACAAGTTACCAGAAAATCAAAATGTTATAAGGGACAGGGCAAACAATAAAAAGTATAAAACTTTAATTGCTGGCATAACCGACTGACTTTAATTATGAGTAATTTACCATAAAATCAAATTGTTACTAAGGACACAATAGACATTTGTAACAAATCAGGGACATTTTGCAAAAATGGGGATAGCTGAGAGACATGTGTAGCACTCATAATGGACATACCTCTCAACTGCTCAGACTTTTGGTGAATGTCCAAATTTTTGCCTGATCTGTTTCACATAAAATTTGTGGTTATCTGTCAAATCACTGATGACTGAAGTCACTAAATAATGAGATACATTTGAGTTTAAGAATTCATATCTTTCAGAAAATGCATGCCAACACACATCCTGTTATTCTAGCAAGTTTCTAAGTTTATAAAGCAATATTTAGAATCTGCCCCTAATTTGGGGGTTTGTCCCCCATTATTTTAGGCTTTGTCCAGCTTTCTTGTGCTAACAGGTTGAGAAGAATAATAAGGGAATGTCTGGTCGCAATAAACAGTTCCAGGATTTATATACTTTTTTTGATGTGTGGAAGTTTAAATGATGCAATTATGACTTTCTGTACATCATTATTGACGGTTTTTGAACAAGTCTCAACAGAAGACATTTAAAAATAAAGAAGTTATGTACTTACCATGACGTTCCATGTGAGTTGTTCATCTCGTCTTCATTCTTACACATGGGTTCGGAGCCTATCTATCGGCTCTGAGTCGGCCGCATTACTAGCTGAAGATCTCAGAGTAGCTCGAGGCCAGGTCCTTATCCCATGATGCTCTCTGTCCTACCTCAGATCTAGTTTGCTGAACCCAGCATGAATAGATATAACCCAAGAAATACTCCAACCAGAGTAAGAAGTCCCAGAACAAGATCACTATACTCTAAGTTTACTGGTTCTTCGAGACCCTGGAGGGGGAAGGCGGGTCGGAATGTAAGAATGAAGGCGAGATGAACAACTCACATGGAACGTTATGGTAAGTACATAACTTCTTTATGTGAAGTTGTTCAATCTCGCTGTTCATTCTTACACATGGGTAGCGTTCCAAGCATCCTAATCCTGGGTGGCTCAAGGGAGTATATTCCTGAGGACAGTGGAACCAAAGGAAGCCCTGTCCCTGGAGGTCCTGTCCACTTTGTAATGAATGATAAAGGTATGCGGCTTAGACCAAGTGGCAGCTGCACATATAGTGTCCAAAGGCAATCAAGCTGCATAAGCAGAAGAAGTGGAAACAGCCCTAGTGGAGTGAGCCTTCACACCATGCTCCAATGTTTGGTTTGCTGAAGAGTATATAAATTTAATGCAGTCAGTTAACCATTTGAAAAGGGTAATTTTAGAGACTGGTAATCCTTTCTTAGTGTCAGCATGAGATACAAAGAGTTGGTCAGATCTTCTAAATTCCTTTGTCCTGTCCAAACAGAATCTCAATTGTCTGTGGACATCAGGTTTATGCAACATGTACTCCAACTTATTAGAATGACTACTGAAAAGGTTGGAACTTCGATAGTTTGATTCATGTTAGTCTCGGAACACACCTTTGGCAGGAATGAAGGCTTAGTCCTCAGTGATACCCTGTCTGGGTGAAACACCAAATATGGGGGTTTGATAGAAAGGGTTTGAAGCTCAGACACGCTACGTGCTGAGGTAATGGCCACCAAGAAGATAGTTTTCCAAGAAAGAAACTTCAAATGGCAAGATGATGCAGGCTCAAAGGGGAAGAATAATACGTGACAGCACAAAATTTAGATTCCAGGGAGTAAAAGGCTGTCTAATAGGTGGCCTAAGATGAATTGTACCCTTCAGGAAGGCCCTATATAGTCTGTGAGATATCAAATTAGAACCTTCAGCTCCGAGATGAAAATTTGAAATTGCAGCCAATTGAACTCTAATAGTGGTAGCTGCAGCACCTTCATGAAAAAGGTTAGATAGGAATTCCAGGATACTAGCGATCGGGGCAACATAAGGATCAATGTTACTCTGGGAGGCCCAAAAAGCTAATCGCTTCCATTTACTAGCATGCAACTTTCTGGTGGAAGCTTTATGCGAAGATACAACAATATGCTGTACCTCAGAAGAAAATTTGTGTGACCTGGCTAGGTTGGAAATCGGAGCAGCCAAGCTGTTAGTTTGAGGGAATTAAGGGAGGGATGGAGGGCCCCTGACAAATGTGCCAGCAGGTCTGGAACTGGGTCCAGAATCCAAGGTTCCTCAGTTGACAGAGTCGGAGGAAGGGGAACCAAATCTGTCGAGGCCAAAAGGAGGCTATTAAGATTACAGTCCTTCCCAGGCTTTTGGCTTTCTGCAAGAATTTCGGAATCAGGGGTATAGGTGGGAAGGCATACAGGAGCCCCGGGTGCCAATCATGTACAAGCGAGTCCCTTGGGCTGTCCCTGGTGGGGGATTCAGGGCAAAGTAGCTTCTGCATTTGGCATTCATAGGGGATGCAAACAGGTCGCAACAAGGCTGGCCCCATCTGTGGAAAATCATCTCCGCAACTTCGTCTTTGAGAGACCACTGGTGCGGTAACAGAATGGCTCTGCTCAGTTTGTCCGCTAACACGTTGGATTTCCCTGGGATATGCGTTGCTATCAGAAAGCGCCCGGTGGTTACTGCCCACTGCCAAATTCTCAAGGCCTCTTGACACAGGGGGTAAGATTTGGTTCCCCTTTGCTTGCTGATGTACCAGACCACAGACATGTCTGTCTGTATCACAATCGTCCCTAGAGGAAGAGAGTCGTGGAAATGCGGAAACGTCAAAACCTCTCAGCTCCAGAACATTTATGTGCAACTGTGACTCTGTCTCCGACCAGGTGCCTTGGGCTGTTCTTCCCTAAAAAAGCCCCCCCACCCACCCTATCAGAGAAGAGGCCATGGTCACCGTGGCTGAGGGTGGGGGAGAAACAAATGGTCGACCCATTGTAACTTGGTGGCTAGTCAACCACCAGTGAAGATCCTTCTTGCAAGAGTCCGTAAACATGATTAAGAATGACATCAGAAGTTGTTGGTAAGACCACTGTGTGAAGAGTAACCATTGAAGAATCCTCATGTGCATATGCCCCAGAGGAACTGCTATGAGTGCAGCTGTCATGGTACCTAGTAACCAGTACTTGACAGGCCAGTACTTTTCTTTTCTGCAAAATGTCTGAGACCTGGTTTTGGAGAGTGGCTATTCTGTCCAAGGGCAATTTTATTGTGGCGGTGGTGGTGTCTAGTTCTGCTCTAATAAAGGAGATACACTGCGATGGCGACAATGCAGACTTTTCGAAATGGATAGTGATGCCTAACCGAAAGCAGAGATTGAGAGTGTGATCCCTGACAAAATTAGTTGATGCCTGAGGCGGCGGTAAGGAGCCAGTCGTCCAGATACGGAAAAACTCGGAATCCTAGATGCCTCAGGTGAGCCGTAACCACTGCCATGCATTTAGCAGATGATCTCTGAATAGTTTGGCCATTCCGAGGAATGGGATAAAAGACTGAAGCGTGACCATCGGGAACTTCTCCTTCTTTACAAAAGTGTTGAGTCTGCTGAGATCCAAGATGGGCCTCCAGTCTCGTTTTTTTGGAACTAAAAAGAATTTGGAATAAGTTCCAGATCCTACCTGGTCTGCTGGGACTGGCTGGATGACTCTTTTTTTCCTGCAGCCTCTGGATTTCTATAGCTGCTTGATCCCTGAGACTGGGTGGAACGGCTGGGATTTTTTCCTAACAGTTGGGGTTTCTAAGAATGGGATGATGTAACCTCTGGTAACGATGCTTTGTACCCAAGAATCTCTTGTAATTCCTAGCCAGGTATCCGGATACAAAGCCAAGCAATCCCCAACTGCCTCCAGAGTAGGATAGTCGGGCCTCCTTTCAGGAGCGCTGATAGGGCTTACCAAGGAACTGATCCCTGTCGCCCTGGTTCTGGACCACCTCTGCCACCAGGGCGGCGTCTTCCATTATTACCCCTTTCTCTGCCCCTGGAGGGGGTTCACTACATGTGTTCTGGAAAGCTCCTTGGGACTTTCGGAACCACATTTTTCCACCTTTCTGCCCTTTGGGGTATGGTCTGATATGAGTAGAAAAATGGACTCCTACGGCAGATAGAGTCTTTCCCTCTTGCTCACACCTAGTGAGAGTCTCCTTGACTTTGGAACGGAAAAGAGACGAGCCATCGAATGGGGCGTTGACAAAGGAAGACTTGAAGGCTTCCGCAAAGGAGCATAAGCACATCTAGGAATGTCTCCGAAGAGCTATCACTGAACCCGCTGCCTGACTCAAACCATCTGCTGCATAGGAAATGAGCCACATGGACTATGGAATTAAGGGTACTAAGCTGGCTGTCACCTACTCAGAGACGTATGTTACCCCAAAATGAACTGCCTAGTACTTTGTTTCTGACTTGCTGAAATAACACCAACAGAAGTTATTTAGATCTGAAAGTTTTGGGTTAGCACCATACCACTCAACTTGCTTGGTCAAGACTTCTGGACAAAGCCAAAAATAATGGAGGAATAATTTTAGGAACAATTTATAAACATTTGTGTAATTCACTTAAAAAAGTTATGCTCTTACCATAACGTTCCATGTGTGCTGTCCATCTCATACTCTATTCTCACTTGTGGGTTGGATCTGATCGTTGGATCCATCTTGGCCATTTCTTCAGCTCAAGGTCTTCAGCAATGCTCATGGCCCTCATTCTTTACCTATAATGCAACCCCGTAGTTACCTCAGATCTTGTTTGCCCCCAGCAGCACATGGAAGAAGAATTTATATAGTAGCAGCTTACTGATATATATGAGAGGGTATATGTATACCTATGCATATGTCTATGAATTAGTATCAGACTGAAACGGTATATTCTCTGAGGCTACATGGTCCTGCTGAATCCCTATTGTGTTATTCAGTCTACCAAGAGTATAGGCAAGGAGCAAGGAGGAAGGATTGTGAGAATAAAGGATGAGATGGACAACACACATGGAACGTTATGGTAAGAACATAACTTCTTTATGTGATGTTGTCATTCTCGTCTTTATTCTCACTTGTGGGACCGCGTCCCAAGCAACTAAACTCTTGGGTGGCTCATGGGAGAATATTCCTCAAAACCATAGACCCAAAGGAGGCTCTACTCCTAGAGGCTAAATCCACTTTGTAATGAGTAATAAAGGTATGAGGTTTTGCCCAAGTGGCTGCAGCACAGATATTAGCCAATGGTAATCTAGCCTGAAAAGCTGCAGATGTGGCCATGGATCTAATGAAATGAGCTTTAACCACATTTGGGAGGGCTCTGTTTTTAGAATTTTAAATGTGGAATATGCATAACGATAGCCATCTAGATAAATTGACTTTTGAAACTGGTGGACCTTTTCTTGTATCAGAATATGAGACAAAAACTGATCCAATTTTCTTAATTCCGAAGTTCTATGTAAATAGAAACATTACTGTCTGTGAACATCTAGGAGATGCAAGGAATACTCTCCTTTATTTTGGAAGTTGGGAAAGAAAACTGGAAGGCCTATAAATTGGTAGAAAGAATGGGTTATTGCGTAATGGCACTCTGTCTTTGTGGAAGACTAGATATGGAGTTTTTTTGTGGACAAGGCCTGCAACTCAGATACTCTTCTGGCTGAATTAATAGCGACCAAGAACAGAGTTTTCCAGCAGAGATATTTCATGTCACATGTAGCTGAGGGCTCAAAAGGGGGAAAATATTAGATAAGATTAACCTGAAATCCCAAGGGGGATGGATGCTTATATGGAGGTAATAAGATAACAATGCACTTCAAAAATTATTTGCAAGGTCTGTGTGAAATGATAGGATGATCATTTTCTCCTATATGAAAGTTAGAAATTGCAGCTAGTTGAATAACTGTAACTGCCGCTGCTCCAGCATTGAAGATCTCTGACAGAAACCGTAAAACAGAGTGTACTGGTGCTGTAAAAGGATCTATTTTATTAAATTTGCCCATACATTTGCTTTTGTAAAGTTTTCGAGTAGATGTTTTATGAGATGATAATATTCTTGATTGGGGAGGAGAGTGATGGAAACCTGGCAATTAGGCATACTGGAGCAGCCAAGCTGTTAATTTTAAGGTGTATAGGTTGGGATGAACCATTCCTGACAGATGTGTCAGAAGGTCTGGAACTGGGTCCAGAATCCAGGGTTCATCTCGAAGATGAAGATGAAGCTGAAGAAAGGGGAACCAGATTTGATGAGGCCAGTAGGGAGCAATTAGGATAACAGTTGTCTCCAACAGACTGGCTTTCTGAAGAAACTTTTAATTAGTAGAATTGTGGGAAAAGCGTTAAGAAGTCCCGGGGGCCAATCGTGAACACGTGCATCCCTTGCTGACTCCCCAGTAGGAGGGATCAGGGTGAAGTAGTTGCTACATTTGGCATTATTGGGTGATGCAAAGAGGTTGCAGCAAGGCTGGCCCCATTTCCGGAAGATCACTTCCGTAACATTCTGATTAAGGGACCACTCGCACGGGCATAGAATGGAAGTGACTGGCTCCTAGCCGTAAGTGCAAGAACCTTCTGTACCGCCTGTCCATTCAAATATGGTAGTACGTGCCCTGAAGGTCTAGAGAGCACATCCAATTGTCTTTTTCCAAAAATGGAAGTATCGAATGCAGGGTCACCATCCGGAACTTGGTCTTTTTTACTGATTTGTTTAGACTGTTGAGATCTAAAATGGGCCTCCAGTCCCCTGTCCTCTTTGGAACTAAAAAGAATCTTGAGTAAGTTCTGGATCCTCTCTGGTCTGTGGGGACTTCTTGGATGACTCTTTCTTAGCAACTTTAGAATTTTTATAGCTGCTTGTTCCTACTGGGTAGAACATCTGGAACCACTTTGTTTTTGGGGATAGGAAGGGAGAAGGGAATGATGTATCCTCTGGAAATTACGTCCTGCACCCATCTGTCATTTATCTTTAGCCAGGTTTCTTGGTGCAAAGACAATCGATCCCAGACTGCCTCCAGAGGCCAGCAATCGAGCACTCCTTCAGGAGCACTGGAAGGGTCTCCCAAAGAAAGATTCTCTGGAGCCCTGGTTTTGCAGGCCTCCTCTGCCTCTATTGCAGTGTCTTCCATTACTGTCCCCTCCTTTACTTCTGGGGTAACCTTCGCCTTGTGTGTCCTGGTAAGACCTCTGAGATTTTCTGAACTACATTTTCCCACTACTTTTTTTGACCCTTGGGAAAAGGTCTAATAGGAGTGGAAAAACGCACTCCAATGACAGACAAGGTTTTGTCCTCTTGTTCACACCTGGTGAGCGCTTCCTTCACTTTTGGCCCAAAAAGGTAGGAGCCGTCAAAAGAGGCATTAATGAAGGAAGACTTGAAGGGCTCCACAAAACCGCAAAGGTGCATCTAGGCCTGCCTCCTAAGACAGATTCCCGAGCCTGTTACCCTACTCGTTCCACCTGCTGCATAAGAAATGAGTCTCATGGATGAGCTGACAACTGAATTCAAGGTGACAAGCTGAGCACTGATTTTCTCTGCCGTTGCATCAGCTACGGCCCCTTGGAGAGAGTCTGATAATTCTTTAATCAGGTCCCTCTGCAATCTGGTGAAGTGGATGAGATAATTCAGAGACCGCAAAGCCAAAGTCGTTGATGAGAAGATGCACTTCCCATACCTATCCATAGTCCTACAATCCTTATTAGGCGGATGGACAGAGGAACTCATTTCAGAGAGTTCCTTCCTAGTGGCTGTCGCCACGACCATGGCATCAACCCCTACAGCCTTGTTAGAAAACTTTTTTCTTTTGGGGCAGTAATGTACTTATTTGGCCTCTTAGGAGTGTGGTCTCCCAAACCTTTCATGAGATTAATTCCACAAGCTTGTCCTAAAGGAGGCATCACCCAAGAAGGTGAAGAGCGAGATGCAAAGGCCTTCGAGGAAGACCAACTCCTCACCTGAAGGGGTGGAGTACTGCCAATCACCTCTCTGTTTTAATATTTCTAGGATGTCTCCAAAGGAGACATCTTCAGGAGGTGATCATAGGGACCCTTCTGCTTCATCAAGGTCAGTGTCAGATGTGATACACTCCTCCAGGGAGTCAAGATGCTTCCTCTTGCATGTCCTCTTCCCAGGGACCTCTTCAGTGGGATACTCTGGAGAGGTTTCAGAAGAGGGGGGGGTCTACCCTGAGGTATAGCTTGAGGCCTAATGTCTCTGTGGACCTGTGGAGAGGGTACCTAAGAAGACAAAGACACCTCTACTGAAGAGGGAGGAAGAACTGAAACAGATCGTGTCTTAGACTGCGAAGTAGTCAACGCCCTCCTCATTGCCTCAAAGGCAGCCCCTTCCTGCTCTGAAAAACTCCCAAGATCTGACAAACAAGTTGTTGGAGCTGAGGAATCTCTGGAGCAGAAGAGAGCAGTTCCGAAGCAGATGTAGGAGCCAAACTCACCTGTGCTCAGGCCGCCATGAGGCACAGTCAGATCCAAAAAGATCCGAAAAGTTTCCACAGACCCAACAGGGGAGTGAAAGCTTCTAGAGGTCTCCTGCTCCGAAGGCATAGAGACACTTGTGGCAGACATCCGATCCAAGGAAGGTATGGGTCCTGGACCTGACACTGACACAACCTGGATATCGGAATCTTCCAACTCCGAAGCAGGAGAACGGATCAGAGAAGGAACTGTAACAGAAGAGGGTGGTTGAGTTTGACCAGATTCCTTTGGGCTCAGATCCAAAAGTATTTCGGCCAAAGCAGGTGTCCTCAAACGTCTCTCTATGACCCTATCCATGTCTTCATCAGATAAACTCCTGGTAGACCTAGTGGATGGGGTAGGTGACCTTGATGTAACTAGTAGTGGAGAAGAAACCTTTTCAATAGAAGATCGGTTCCCATGTTTATGTTCAGTTGTAGCAGTTGGCAGCAATGAAATTCCCCACTCCGAGGGAGTTTTGGAACCAGGAGGAGATGTCTGCTCTGATACAGCCTTCGGCTCCGTTAACTTTGGAGCCTTCTGCTTTGGCTCCGATTAGGATTTCCGCTCCGATGAACGTCTTTTAGTGGTTTTGTCGGAAGATTCGGGCGATATAGCCTCAGAGAAAGGCGACTTCAAAAGGCCTTTCAAAATGTGTTTATTTTTACATTCCATTAATGCCCGCTGGTTGAAATTGTGGCAAATGGAATAAGACTCTTGCAGATGAAGAGGTCCCAAACAATACACACATAAGGTGTGTGAATCTCTAAGGGGCATCTTCTTACTGCATTTTTCACATTTTTTGAAGCCCAAACTTTCCTGTTTCTGTGACATGACTAAGGAAGAGAGAGGGAAAGACAAAAAAATAGAAACAGTCACTTCCAAATGTAGAGCAAGTCCTCTAATTTAAACGGACTTCACACAAACACACACACACACACACACACACACACACACACACACACACACACACACACACACACTTTTTTTTTTTTTTTTTTTATTAAGAAAGTGGAAAGCAGAAGATAGAAGATAAGGAACGTCCTCTAACTAAAAATAGACGTTCCTACACACACTCTAACTAAAATGGATGTCAAATAAGGGAAAAGAAGTAAAACAGAAAAACTAATTTAAATAGTTATAGAAGCAGAAGAAAAAGATAATGTTCTACTAAATAATGTAGCCAAAAAACTAAGTACTTACCCAGAGGTACAGCTGTTGAACCTCTTCGCTGCATGACAAACGAAATCTGAAGTAGCTATGATGTTGCATTATGGGTAAAGAATGAGGCCCACAATGTTTGCTGAAGACCTCGAGCTGGAGAAATGGCTGAGACGGATCTGATACAGTGGATCCAACCCACAAGTGATAATAAAGGCGAGATTGAAAACATCACATTTGATAGATTTAAGTTCGGCATCAATATGCATTTTTTGAACAACAAGTAGTATAAAGCTCTAATGACTGGTATTCTTGACCGACTAATCAGGAACAAGTTACCAGAAAAATCAAAAATGTTATAAGGGACAGGGCAAACAATAAAAAGTATAAAACTTTAATTGCTGGCATAACCGACTGACTTTAATTATGAGTAATTTACCATAAAATCAAATTGTTACTAAGGACACAATAGACATTTGTAACAAATCAGGGACATTTTGCAAAAATGGGGATAGCTGAGAGACATGTGTAGCACTCATAATGGACATACCTCTCAACTGCTCAGACTTTCGGTGAATGTCCAAATTTTTGCCTGATCTGTTTCACATAAAATTTGTGGTTATCTGTCAAATCACTGATGACTGAAGTCACTAAATAATGAGATACATTTGAGTTTAAGAATTCATATCTTTCAGAAAATGCATGCCAACACACATCCTGTTATTCTAGCAAGTTTCTAAGTTTATAAGCGCAATATTTAAAATCTGTCCCTATTTTGGGGTGTTTGTCCCCCATTATTTTAGGCTTTGTCCAGATTTCTTGTGCTAACAGGTTGAGAAGAATAATAAGGGAATGTCTGGTCGCAATAAACAGTTCCAGGATTTATATACTTTTTTTGATGTGTGGAAGTTTAAATGATGCAATTATGACTTTCTGTACATCATTATTGACGGTTTTTGAACAAGTCTCAACAGAAGACATTTAAAAATAAAGAAGTTATGTACTTACCATGACGTTCCATGTGAGTTGTTCATCTCGTCTTCATTCTTACACATGGGTTCGGAGCCTATCTATCGGCTCTGAGTCGGCCGCATTACTAGCTGAAGATCTCAGAGTAGCTCGAGGCCAGGTCCTTATCCCATGATGCTCTCTGTCCTACCTCAGATCTAGTTTGCTGAACCCAGCATGAATAGATATAACCCAAGAAATACTCCAACCAGAGTAAGAAGTCCCAGAACAAGATCACTATACTCTAAGTTTACTGGTTCTTGAGACCCTGGAGGGGGAAGGCGGGTCGGAATGTAAGAATGAAGGCGAGATGAACAACTCACATGGAACGTTATGGTAAGTACATAACTTCTTTATGTGAAGTTGTTCAATCTCGCTGTTCATTCTTACACATGGGTAGCGTTCCAAGCATCCTAATCCTGGGTGGCTCAAGGGAGTATATTCCTGAGGACAGTGGAACCAAAGGAAGCCCTGTCCCTGGAGGTCCTGTCCACTTTGTAATGAATGATAAAGGTATGCGGCTTAGACCAAGTGGCAGCTGCACATATAGTGTCCAAAGGCAATCAAGCTGCATAAGCAGAAGAAGTGGAAACAGCCCTAGTGGAGTGAGCCTTCACACCATGCTCCAATGTTTGGTTTGCTGAAGAGTATATAAATTTAATGCAGTCAGTTAACCATTTGAAAAGGGTAATTTTAGAGACTGGTAATCCTTTCTTAGTGTCAGCATGAGATACAAAGAGTTGGTCAGATCTTCTAAATTCCTTTGTCCTGTCCAAACAGAATCTCAATTGTCTGTGGACATCAGGTTTATGCAACATGTACTCCAACTTATTAGAATGACTACTGAAAAAGGTTGGAACTTCGATAGTTTGATTCATGTTAGTCTCGGAACACACCTTTGGCAGGAATGAAGGCTTAGTCCTCAGTGATACCCTGTCTGGGTGAAACACCAAATATGGGGGTTTGATAGAAAGGGCTTGAAGCTCAGACACGCTACGTGCTGAGGTAATGGCCACCAAGAAGATAGTTTTCCAAGAAAGAAACTTCAAATGGCAAGATGATGCAGGCTCAAAGGGGGGGAAGAATAATACGTGACAGCACAAAATTTAGATTCCAGGGAGTAAAAGGCTGTCTAATAGGTGGCCTAAGATGAATTGTACCCTTCAGGAAGGCCCTATATAGTCTGTGAGATATCAAATTAGAACCTTCAGCTCCGAGATGAAAATTTGAAATTGCAGCCAATTGAACTCTAATAGTGGTAGCTGCAGCACCTTCATGAAAAAGGTTAGATAGGAATTCCAGGATACTAGCGATCGGGGCAACATAAGGATCAATGTTACTCTGGGAGGCCCAAAAAGCTAATCGCTTCCATTTACTAGCATGCAACTTTCTGGTGGAAGCTTTATGCGAAGATACAACAATATGCTGTACCTCAGAAGAAAATTTGTGTGACCTGGCTAGGTTGGAAATCGGAGCAGCCAAGCTGTTAGTTTGAGGGAATTAAGGGAGGGATGGAGGGCCCCTGACAAATGTGTCAGCAGGTCTGGAACTGGGTCCAGAATCCAAGGTTCCTCCAGTTGACAGAGTCGGAGGAAGGGGAACCAAATCTGTCGAGGCCAAAAAGAGGCTATTAAGATTACAGTCCTTCCCAGGCTTTTGGCTTTCTGCAAGAATTTCGGAATCAGCGGTATAGGTGGGAAGGCATACAGGAGCCCCGGGTGCCAATCATGTACAAGCGAGTCCCTTGGGCTGTCCCTGGTGGGGGATTCAGGGCAAAGTAGCTTCTGCATTTGGCATTCATAGGGGATGCAAACAGGTCGCAACAAGGCTGGCCCCATCTGTGGAAAATCATCTCCGCAACTTCGTCTTTGAGAGACCACTGGTGCGGTAACAGAATGGCTCTGCTCAGTTTGTCCGCTAACACGTTGGATTTCCCTGGGATATGCGTTGCTATCAGAAAGCGCCCGGTGGTTACTGCCCACTGCCAAATTCTCAAGGCCTCTTGACACAGGGGGTAAGATTTGGTTCCCCTTTGCTTGCTGATGTACCAGACCACAGACATGTCTGTCTGTATCACAATCGTCCCTAGAGGAAGAGAGTCGTGGAAATGCGGAAACGTCAAAACCTCTCAGCTCCAGAACATTTATGTGCAACTGTGACTCTGTCTCCGACCAGGTGCCTTGGGCTGTTCTTCCCTAAAAAAGCCCCCCCCCCCACCCTATCAGAGAAGAGGCCATGGTCACCGTGGCTGAGGGTGGGGGAGAAACAAATGGTCGACCCATTGTAACTTGGTGGCTAGTCAACCACCAGTGAAGATCCTTCTTGCAAGAGTCCGTAAACATGATTAAGAATGACATCAGAAGTTGTTGGTAAGACCACTGTGTGAAGAGTAACCATTGAAGAATCCTCATGTGCATATGCCCCAGAGGAACTGCTATGAGTGCAGCTGTCATGGTACCTAGTAACCAGTACTTGACAGGCCAGTACTTTTCTTTTCTGCAAAATGTCTGAGACCTGGTTTTGGAGAGTGGCTATTCTGTCCAAGGGCAATTTTACTGTGGCGGTGGTGGTGTCTAGTTCTGCTCTAATAAAGGAGATACACTGCGATGGCGACAATGCAGACTTTTCGAAATGGATAGTGATGCCTAACCGAAAGCAGAGATTGAGAGTGTGATCCCTGACAAAATTAGTTGATGCCTGGAGGCGGCGGTAAGGAGCCAGTCGTCCAGATACGGAAAAACTCGGAATCCTAGATGCCTCAGGTGAGCCGTAACCACTGCCATGCATTTAGCAGATGATCTCTGAATAGTTTGGCCATTCCGAGGAATGGGATAAAAGACTGAAGCGTGACCATCGGGAACTTCTCCTTCTTTACAAAAGTGTTGAGTCTGCTGAGATCCAAGATGGGCCTCCAGTCTCGTTTTTTTGGAACTAAAAAGAATTTGGAATAAGTTCCAGATCCTACCTGGTCTGCTGGGACTGGCTGGATGACTCTTTTTTTCCTGCAGCCTCTGGATTTCTATAGCTGCTTGATCCCTGAGACTGGGTGGAACGTCTGGGATTTTTTCCCGAACAGTTGGGGTTTCTAAGAATGGGATGATGTAACCTCTGGTAACGATGCTTTGTACCCAAGAATCTCTTGTAATTCCTAGCCAGGTATCCGGATACAAAGCCAAGCAATCCCCAACTGCCTCCAGAGTAGGATAGTCGGGCCTCCTTTCAGGAGCGCTGATAGGGCTTACCAAGGAACTGATCCCTGTCGCCCTGGTTCTGCGGACCACCTCTGCCACCAGGGCGGCGTCTTCCATTATTACCCCTTTCTCTGCCCCTGGAGGGGGTTCACTACATGTGTTCTGGAAAGCTCCTTGGGACTTTCGGAACCACATTTTTCCACCTTTCTGCCCTTTGGGGTATGGTCTGATATGAGTAGAAAAATGGACTCCTACGGCAGATAGAGTCTTTCCCTCTTGCTCACACCTAGTGAGAGTCTCCTTGACTTTGGAACGGAAAAGAGACGAGCCATCGAATGGGGCGTTGACAAAGGAAGACTTGAAGGCTTCCGCAAAGGAGCATAAGCACATCTAGGAATGTCTCCGAAGAGCTATCACTGAACCCGCTGCCTGACTCAAACCATCTGCTGCATAGGAAATGAGCCACATGGACTATGGAATTAAGGGTACTAAGCTGGGCTGTCACCTACTCAGAGACGCGTCCATCTGTACTACCCCACAGAGTATCTCCGAGCTGTTTTAGGAGATCTTTTTGAAGACAGGTAAAATTAGTTACATAGTTAAACTATCGCATAGCAAAGGTCGCAGAACTAAAGATGCATTTCCCGTACCTGTCCATAGTCCTGGAATCCCTATTAGGAGGATGAACAGTAGAAAAGGTTTTGGACATTTCTTTCTTGGTGGCCGCCGCCACCACCATGGCATCAACCGGAACTCCCTTAGTGAAGAACATCTTGTCTTGGAGGGAGGTGATAAACTTGCTGGGCCTCCGAGGGACCAGTTCCATAGTGTCAGGAGACTCCCACGCCCTTCATGCAATCAATTCCATTAGTTCATTGAGGAGTGGAGTCACCCAGGAGGTGGAAGGTTGAGACCCAAAGGCCTTCAGGAGCGCCAACTCATCCTCAGTAGGGCTAACAGACTGCCAGTCACCCCTCTGCTTAAGGACTTCCAGGATATCAGCAAAAGATATATCCTCCGAGGGGGACCACGAGGACCCTTCTGATTCCTCTGTCGGTGTCTGATGTCAAAGACTCCTGCGGGGACTCTAAATGCCTCCTCTTACAAAGTTTCTTCCTGGGAACCTCATCAGTGGGAGCTCCTGGTGAGGTCTCAGTAGAACAAGGGTCACCTGATGAGCTTACCTGAGGCACCGAGTCTCGATGCTTCATAGGGACCTGGAATGTAGAGGCAGAGAGTGACATTTTAAGGGAGGAGGAGGGACCTGATGACGTGCGTGTCTTGGACGACATAACCCTCCTCATAGCATCAAAGGCTCCACTGCTCTGACTCGAAGAGGCCGCTGGTTCAGAAGAAGATGGCAAACTTCCCGGCGCCGAGACAATGGGCTCCGAGCCAGAGGACGGAGCTGAGCTCATCCGCGCTGACGCTCCGAGAGGAATGGTCAGAACCGACACATCAGTTCGACTCTCCCCCCCGGAGCTAACCAGAAAGTGTCGGCTCCCAGACTCTTCCAATGGTACTGAAGAAGTCAGGGTTGATGGAGCCAATGGCACTGGAACAGGCCTCAGCTACGAAGGCTCTACAATCATCAGATCCTCCTCCCCCAGCTCCAAAGGCTCGGTTCGTCTCGGAGGAGGAGTAGTCACAACAGGTGTGATGGTCTTAGGCCCCGAAACCGGTTGGGTCAAGGCCGATAACAATTTTGCCAGTGCCGGGCTCTCGAGAAGCCTCTGCACCACCCGGTCCACATCCACATCAGAGAGGGTCCTCGAAGAACGAGTCGAAGGAACCGAAGAAGCCACCGATTGAAGAATATGTGATCTCAAGGTTTCGGAGACCGGTTCCAAGACAAGGGACTGGCTCCGAAACACTGGCTTGGTGCACGGCTCCGAAGACTGTGGAGCCGGCGACCACACCTTCACAGTAAGACTCAAAGCCGATGTCTTGGGCTCTGAGGAAGCTTTAGAAGACTTTGACTCCTTCGATGACTTGGAGGTCTGGTCAGCCTTGGTCAAGGACTCCTGAAAATCTGGCTCCAATAACCCTCTATCCAGCAACTTCCTTCTTCTTTCAAGCAAACCCCGACTACTGAAGGAATGGCAGGTAGAGCAATCCTCCTGGAGGTGAACTGGCCCCAAGCAATAGACATAATTCACATGGGTGTCCGTGATGGACATTTTGTGCCCGCATTTTGGGCACTTTTTAAATCCTGACTTTTGCTTCTCCTTTTGATCAGCCATACTACAAGCACACTAACAGTAAGCAGAAATCTGAAGAAAAAAATTTACTGTATAACAACAGCACACACAAACACACCACAAACTCTAACTACTGTATAAACTCTAAGTACTGAACAATTGTCAAAATCTGAAACAACACTTAAGAATTTTTAAATCTCATAACAAGCTAAACACACTCTTCACTATTCTGAACTATGTAAACACATGCCAAACAGGATAGGGAACTAATAACTAAGGCACGGCCAAAGGCCTAAGAGCAGCTGCTCTGAAAAGGATGAAATCTCGTCAAAAACTGTGGCAAAAATTAAAGCAAACAAAGGCTTACTAGCCCAATAGCAGAATAACAGTATAAAGATTAATTATCCAAAAGAAACACTTAGCTATAAGCATAAAGTTAGAAAATATTGTCACAAACTGGCCCGAGCTCTCCAACGACCTCCGATCTGTTGCAGCAGCAAACTAGATCTGGGGTAGGACAGAGAGCATGGGATAGGGACCTGGCCTCGTGCTACTCTGAGATTTTCAGCTAGTAAAGCGGCTGACTTGGAGCCAATAGATCGGCTCCCAACCCATGTGTAAGAATGAACGGCGAGATTGAACAACTTCACATCTGTAGTTTTATGACTGATGATTAAGACTACATATCCTTAAATTCTTAAATTGAGGCTTCATTTCTAGACAATTTCATATTACTATAACATCCACAGCACCAACAAGCAAAAGAAATCAAGAAACTGCAGCCATAGTCATCTTTCCATCTTCAAAATATGGAACACTATACTACGTCTCAAAAGGTGGAACAAATGGGCAAAATGTGAAACATTTACTAACAGCTATCGACGGAGCTCACTCACAGCACAGTTAAAATATTACTTTAGAAAAAATGAGCAGAAAGTGGAACATTTATTTACTAATAACTAGGGAGGGTGCTCACACACAGTACAGTTAAAATATTACTTTGGAAAAAATGGGCAGAATATGGAACATTTACTAACAACTAGGGTGGGAGCTCACTCACAGCACAGTTAAAAGATTACTTTGGAATAAATGAGCACAATGTGGAGCATTTACTAACAACTAGGGAGGGAGCTCACACCATAGTTAAAATGTTACACTATACTTGTTTTACCGTATACCCAGTTCTTCAACCATGAGAGACTCTTTGGAGAAACAACTCAAGTTGCAAAAATCCAAAACATCAGACTGGAAATCCAAGCAACTTCCTATCTCCAAAAACGCAATAAACACCAGTCAGCATTAAGGAATACAGGACACAGCAGACCTGCAACATCAAGAATACCATACCATCTATAACATTAACAAGCAAAATAATTAAAGAAACTACAGCCATAGTCAACCTTTGATCATTAAAATGTGGAATACTACACAATCTTGACAAGGTAGATCAGATGGGTACACAACCTTGCAAAAAGAGACAGATTTAATAACAACTAGGAGGGAAGCTCATTCCATGGTTA
Organism: Protopterus annectens; assembly: GCF_019279795.1. Lineage (NCBI taxonomy): Eukaryota > Metazoa > Chordata > Ceratodontiformes > Protopteridae > Protopterus > Protopterus annectens. Next base: position 51,083,476 of record NC_056729.1, read on the forward strand.
AACTGTGTACTTTATACTTACAAAAAGTTATTTGATACCCTCACTCTCTCTTTCCTTGCCAGAACACTCACAGGCTAACAAGTGAAATTTTCCTTTCACACTATTTACAAGACAAAAAAGTTATGCAGCAGGTGTAATAGGTTCATAGGAAATTACTAAGCTATTGGCCCTAGGGCCTGTATAAGCCTAGCCATGCTATTCCCTTGTTCCCTTATTCACCAAGTTGTACGGTCTATATTTGTAGTGCAAGTAGTCTATGATCAGCTCTGACTGCCCTTATCCATGAGGGACGACACAGGTGATACCCCTGGGGTAAATTTATGGTCTCTCATCCAGTCGTCTAAGTTATGCTTAAATAGGGTCATTGATGAGCTCTGTTTTACATGAATTGGGAGTTTGTTCCAGAGGAGTGTCAATCTCTGAGAGACATATCTGTCTCTCCAGCATGTCCTGTTAATGTTGCAGGTTAGGTTAAGATCCCTAGAACAAGTGAATCTTGTCCCATCTGACTTGCAGATGTGCAGCATTTCCATTAGGGCAGGGTCTGAGACTGCTCTATAGGCCAGGCACAAATCGCCTCTCAGCAGCCTATAAGATACAGAGTACAGTGACAGAGCCTTCATTCTGTCCATGTAGGTCATGTGTTGAAGGCCCTGAATTTTCTTGGTGAGAAACCTCTGAGGTCTCACCAGCTGCTGTAGGTGTCTGGTGAGGTTCATACAGAAGGGAGCGTTGTACTCTACTAGTGGTCTGATGAGGGATGAGTACAGGGAGTTATAACATCCTTAGCTCTAGATGAGATGCCCTTACCTATGAGATGTGCAATGTAGAAGGCATTCCTTACCACTGTGGATACATGGTGATCAAAGTCAAGGTTGCTATCAACCTGTGTTCCCAAATCTCTCACCACAGGGTTTGAGCTTGGGGGGGGGTTACAGTTAATATTGTAATTTGCAGCGATTTCTCCTTGGCTGAAAGGGGTGATACTGCATTTTTTTGTGTTTAGTTTAAGTCCATGGCTTTGGTACCAATCATTTCTCTGTGTAAGCCCTTTTTGTAGTATGTCAACATTGTTGGGGGTCTCAATGACTGCACCCAGTACTCAGACTGTGGTTGAAGAGACTGCCAAGTGGTTCTACTAAGTCCTGTTTTAGACCATTTAACAGGCAGCCAGGGATGTTATCCGGTCCCATAGAGGCTGTGTTTTTGGCCATGGAGAGTGAGGTTATGACCTGCTCTTTGGAGATACTAGGTAGAGGACTGGTGACAGGTATGCTTTGGGGTATGTCTGGTGAGGTTAGGGGGTGAAGTTTGCACCAAATATGTCTGCTAGAAGGTTGGCGAGGTCAGTATGAGTGGTACCATCCATTAGTAGTTTGGCACAAAGCTGGGCCTTCTTTTAGACTTCTGACATTGCTAACGAATGCCTTGTGATAATACTTCGCTAAGATGCTAGTTTAGCTTTGTAATTGGCTTTAGAGTACTTTACAAGATATCTCATTTGTTTGTTCAAGCTGTGGAAGGTGCCCTTCCTCTGCTGAGTCAGTTGCCTCTTGTTCTTAGACATTAGTTTCTTCCTCTCGTTGTATTTATTTTATTTATTTATTTTACATTTGTTTACCGGGCTAGTCCAACTGGATACATGTCCATTTTCAGTGGAGGCCCGGGGAGAAAAGCTCCGCTACAATATTACTTAAGTAAAAATAAACAAAGATGTACCAAAAAATGTAAAGAAAAATAACGTACAAAATAAAATAGAAAAACATGTACTTTAAACCTACGGCAGGATGTAAAAGCATTTGAGTACAGTAAGAGGTTTAGCAAAGAAAAAAGGAAGTAAAGAACTTAATTACTCTATTACAACTTCGTAAGAAGTTGAAAAATATTTATTTATGCCTTTATTACATATGGAGTAATAGAAACAGTTATATAGAGGATAATTTAGAGTGTTCGATATAAGAAGAAAAGAATAGGTGTAAAGAATCAAAAAAAGAAGGAGGTAAAAAAGTATAGTCAGGGTTATTGCAAGAGCAAAGCCAGTGGTTGGATAAGAAGAGTTTTAGTTTAGTTTTAAATAGTGGGAGTGATGTTTGAGTTGTGTATAACCTGTTTATTCTTGATGCCCATCAGGGTGGCTTGTTTTTTTTTTGTGAGGACCTTGTTTTGATTCATTCAGGTACAGCCGAGTCTATACATTTGCAAAGATGCTTGTACAGGGCATTTGTGTACACATCTGTATATGATTTATTATTGACAGTGGTAGCAGCGGCTTTGAAACTATTTATGGCATCACTTAAGAGGCTACACTTTGCTTTGGAGACATTGTTCATCCTTTTTGCCTGGGGGGGCAAGTATGATTGTTACTTCAAAAGGGACTGATTTATGATCAGACCTTAGCAGGGAGGGCGTCACAAAGGGGGTAATGCAGAGACGCCCTATGTTGGTGAGTATAAAGTCTAGGACATTTGAGCCCCTTGTGGCTGCAGACTGTTCCAGAGCATTTGTATTACCAAAGTCCAGGAACCTTAGGGTGAGCGTGTCTGTGCTCATATATGCCTCCCAATGGAAGCATAGTTGAAATCACTCATGACCAAGGTGTTTGGCTGTATAGAGAGTGACTCAAGTAGGTAGACAGAGTGGTACTCGTGGTTCATGGTGGGGGACCTATAGCTAACAAAGATATGGAAGGGGGTTTTACCTACAGTTAGTTGGACTTAGAGTAGCTCTAGGGAGTGGTACTGTTTAACCAGTCTTGAGGTGTATTTGTCTTTAATGAAGATGGGTACACTTCTGCCTTTGATTCTTTCATGCTCGTTTTGAGGTCTGAACCTGTGGAAGGCATTGTAGCCTTGCATGGCCTGGGTGCTCTCTGCAGCCTTAAACCATGTCCCTGTGACTGCACAGTCATCAGCATTTTCCAAGGTAAGGAGTGCTTCCAGTGAGTGCAATTTCTGATTTAGACTCCAAGCATTAAGCAGCACTACTGTTTTTTTACATCAGGAATTTTGTTGTTATGACATTACAAAAAGGCACTATGGCAGAGGCAAGTACCTTTGCCAGTAATTGAAAGCTAACAGGCAACAGGTGAAGACCATCTCTGGTAAAGCAGCGTGGTCTGTCGACCACATCATCCCAGGCTGACAGATACTGGATTCCCCTGGACTGACACCAGAAGCTAAGCTGATTGTTGAAGTCAATCATTTTTTTTTATATTGAAGCATCATCCTGGGTGAAGGCAGAATACTGCTTAGGGCTACGGACATACCTGTCTGGGACACATAATCTGAGAGCATACTCATGTCTCTCTTCGGGGGAGAGAGAGGGAAGTTGGCATAATGGTTAAGGTGTTTACCTTACAAACACAAGGTACAGAGTTTGAGTCTCACATGGGGTAACTGGCTAGGCTAAAAATGGCCCATGAAGGGAGTTAGCCTAGTACTAACCTATGATTCTACCTATGATTCATATAGTCCAGTGAGGTACGTCTCAAGTCATTCATTCCAACATGGACTATGTGACAATCATAATGGTACTTGTTGTTGAGAGACTTGAGTGCGTGTGTGATC